>NC_133209.1:4662107-4767107 GCF_958299795.1 Porites lutea
TAGGCAGTCTTATCGGAGGCTCTACAGTAGTATAACACAAGAATTTTACCAATTTTGGTTAGACAAATTTCTAAAAGGGCGTAGTGTAAGAAAATAGCTGATATCGTGGTCCTTAAACAAAAGCGGATCTTGGATAAATACTGACTGATTTCCTAGGCCTAAAGATACACAGAAGGGAGCGTAGTCGAAACAAGTCAGAATGTGATGTCATCATGTAGCCTGCGAAAACAGCCGTTTCTCCTTGCTCCTCGCCGCTGGGGGCGTTTCGCGAGGAGGAACGTCTGCGATTCAGCGACAGAAATTCCATATTGATGACGTAAATCAATGTTTACATAATAAATCCGGTAGTCATGGGGTTCCAAATGCAAATTGTTCAGTTATACATTTCTCCTGGTCGATTTTTGTGAAGTGTTGCTTGTGTTCATTTGCAAACGAGCTCCAGCAAAACTCAAATTCTTCTTCTATAGATATTCATCGCGTTTACACTTGACCTTTGTAGCCTTTTGTTTGTCATTCGTAAGCAATAGTTCAAACAAGGTAACTACTCCACAGTCTAATCAGCGCTTATGACCGGATTCCGGACAGATTTCACGTTATCAGTATCTGCAGTATGGAATTTCTGTCGCTGAGTCACAGAGGTTCCTCCTCGCGAAGCGTCCCCTAGTGGCGATGAGCGAGGAGAAACGTCTGTTTTCCCAGGCTAGTCATTATGTGATGCCATCGTTGTGAAAGTGAACATGATCTTCGCAGTAGTATAGAGGGAACAACCTTGGGGGTTGAAAAAATTCAAAAACGTTGTTGTGTTTTGTGCCATCCTCGTTCCTCCGCGGGAAAGGAAAGTGACCTTACTTAAAAACCGGCCTCACTGAAATTTTAGATTTAGGAGCGCTTGTACAGTTGAAGAGAAAACACATGTTTGAAGGTGGGCGCTCATTCGAGCATCTACGATACAAAAACGGACCTATTTAAATAAAGACATGATCGTCACAGTGGTAATTGCATTTAAGCAATTGCAAATTAACCCGAAAAAAAAATTCGGGACTTCAACGGTATTCGAACCCATGGGCTCTGCGTAAACCAATTGAGCTATGAAGACCCATACATTGGAAGCTCACCAATTTGTTGAGTCCATCTTAACCCGTGATTTCTGCAGTTCACAACACCATTCTATAAAAAACAAACCTACTGAAACAAGTAAACCTTCATACAATTTTTGGTCTTTTCATATAATTATTCCAGGTGATGAAGACTCACGTAATAACCCTGACGATTGCTGTGGTTATTTTATTGGCTGCAATAAGTACCACGGAGACCAGGCCATATTGTGGCTGTGGGAACGATGTCAGGTTTTGCATTAACAGATGCATCAAAAGATCTCGATTCTCCAGTCGCTGCAGACAGTGGTGTAAAAAAGGAATGCGAATGTGCGTGAGAAGTTGTAACCGGAAACGCTCCAGGCGAGAGGTTGGAGAGCCGATGCTCGACGAATTGGCTGGCAAACAGGTTTAATCCTGAGCAGGATATTGATTTAAAATATATATAATGAACACTGCAACACGTACAATAAAGTCTTACAAATAAAAGTTAAATTATGTGGGGATAAAATACCTGCCAGATTCAAAAACACGCCCCAGATTTCTGTCCCTGGGATGTGTTTTGGATTCTGTAGCTTATTTTTGCATTCTACGAAGTGTTTTGGATTCTGGAGCGTGTACTGGTTTCTAGGAAGTGTTCTGTCCCTACCAGCCACCGTAGTTGACGTTTTTCTTCTAATGTAGTTGCCAGCTATGTTGAAAAATTTAGGTGCACTTGCCCTATCGAGAGTGAACCTGGACAAAATAACGGTCTCTCGGGACTCCAATAACTGATACTGTCAGGGCGCGAGGTAAAAAACGTCGAACATATTGCCGACACAATTTTATTTTACAATAATGTTAATTCGGAATACCTCAAGGCCCCCATTTTAAGTATCGCTTAAACATTCTGATGACCCAAAGAAAGCTGATTAACATGGATATGGAAGAATTTTAATGAGCTCCAGCAGGAGCCTATCAAATGGAGCCTCCATCTCCCATACAAGCCCTTTGAGTCAACCCTTTCCCGAGTAGATTTATAATTAGAACGGTTCCCACGGGAGACTTCGCTCGCCGACGGTGGGAAGCGCCAATCACAACGACGAAATGACACTGCTATTGTACTTCATCAAACAGCAGGAAATTCGGTGTTGACAGGCCAAACACAATCATAAGCTAGTGAAACGTGACTTTACCGTTTTCATCCCTCAGAGATTTTCTGCATTTTCTTTCTAGCGGGTAGATTGTACTATGGAGAGTTTTAAACTCTGACTATGTTAATCTTAATTTTGGTTGCTTGTCTCACATTAAGAGGCCATGAAGCTGGTCTGTTACATGCATAATGATTAACTACTACCTGCAGTCTGTAGTTCTGACAGGATTCGTTTTTTTTGAGCGTTAAGGTTCTTATTTCGGCTAAATGACTCAATATTAATCAAATTTCTAGTTTTTCAAGGTTTTCTTTTTCCCGAAATGCGTTTATCTGAATAAATACTTGTAGTCGTTGTGGTTGTTTTGTCCGTCAGCTAGTGTGATGATTCCCTGCTAGGTTTTGTAACGCCGGGACCAGCCATTGTTTTCTCGCAAAAAAGTGATCTACAGATGCGAATTCGAAGGAGAGAATTGAGCCTAAACTTCTACATTGACTGCTGAGAATTGTTCTGTTAGTCAGTCATAATTCTTTTGGCGCAGATACTATCCATTTTGTTTCTCTTGACATAAGTGGGTCTTTGGACTGGAGCGCGATGTCACAAATTCCTCCGTAAGCAAATTACTGAGTTAGCCTCACGGTCGAGCAACTGTTGTCTTCTGTTCAACTTTTCAAGTGCCAGTTTTATCAAGCAACTCTCATGGTGATACAAGTCAGTTGTAAAGAAAGACTGCAATTTCTCAAATTTCGGAACTGAGGCATTCCTCGTTAGTTGCTACTTAGGTCATCGCTTTTGCACGCGGTGCTTAACTGGCGAAATCCACTTCACGGTGATGACAAAAATCAAATGATCCTGGCATTTTTTCGGCGCTGATCATCAGCAAGTTCCAAATCGTCCACAGAACGTTTAATCGTCGACTCTTTTCAAGGTGCATGCTTAAATGTGGGATTCATGACGGCAAAAAAAAAACACTCGCAAAGATAACCTTTCCGTGATCCTCCGTTCGCTGCCTTTGTCCCATCGCTTCATGCTCAGTCTCAGTCAGGTAATTCATTAACTTTTATTTCATGATACCCAGATCCCAGCGGCCGTAAAATTTTAAACATAGGCACGTTAAACGTGCATGAGCTATTTTGAATGCTTCAGTGTAACTTTTATGTTCTTCTTGAATGTTCTTCAGTGTAACTTTAATTTTGCTTCGGTGTAACCTTACCAAGAGTGATGAATCTAGCTCTTTCATCCTAAATGTAGATTGGGTTTTCATGCGAAATTGCGTATGATAAATGGTACATAAATGAAAACGCGAAACGCTCAGCTGAGTCGATCCTCAAGCTATATATTCACTTTCCTCTGTCTTTCCCTGTTACATCATGCAAGTTAAACAAATCGTTAAAGTGAAATAAATTTCTACTCACCAAACGTTGATAAGAAGGAAAACTCTCAGGTTTCCTCGGAGTTTCTTAAGCCAAAATGTGACTCATCGAATACTGAATAGTTACGAAATACCAGGATTTTTATCATTGTGGTAGATGGTTGCATCATCATAATTCACGAGGTTTTCACGTGCGATTCTACTCAGTGAAACAGTCTTTAACTCCGACAACTTATTTCTTCATGTTTTAAAAGCTATTGATTCTTAAAAGACAAGAGCCTTTTTTAAGCCATTGGTTACTAAACGAAACAGGTCTTCATACGTCCAAGTTACTATTTATCATTGTGAAAAGCCAATCTGCATGAGATGTACAGTCACACAGCTGGCACGTGAAAGTGTTGGACTTTGCCCCCTTTCGTTGTTCGTACGTGAGGGAATTCGAGTTATCATTCAGTAAACTAGTAAACAGATTTATAAAAATAACTCACGCACACAATTTGCACGTGAAGATGTTGGTCTTTGGCCCTTTTACAAGGGCAAATTGTTTTACTACAAAATTTTCTCAAACGATTTTAAGAAATCACCTCGGCTTCATTATAACATCTGGAATTAAATTATGTTTCATGCAACGTCAAGGTTGATAACCTAACATTTATTAACACTTGTGAAACAGTCTTTAACTCCGACAACTTATTTCGTCATGTTTTAAAAGCCATTGCTTCTTAAAAGACAAGAGCCTTTTTTAAGGCATTGGTTACTAAACGAAACAGGTCTTCATACGTCCAAGTTACTATTATTATTGTGAAAAGCCAATCTGCATGAGATGTACAGTCACACAGCTGGCACGTGAAAGTGTTGGACTTTGCCCCCTTTCGTCGTTCGTACGTGAGGGAATTCGAGTTATCACACAGTAATCTAGTAAACAAAATTATAAAAATAACTCATGCACCCAATTTGCATGTTAAGATGTTGGTCTTTGGCCCTTTCACAATTCGTACGTAAAAAAGAGGCAAATTGTTTTACTACAAAATTTTCTCAAACGATTTTAAGAAATCACCTCGGCTTTATTACAACATCTGCGATTAAATCATGTTTCATGCAACGTCAAGATTGATAGCCTAACATTTATTAACTTCCAAGAAAATTATCAAACTGCTGAAATATATTTCTACTTATATCATGTTGCTCCACTCAATATAACAGTATCTAATTATTGTGTCAACTAGCTTCTTCCAATTTTATTCCCTAACGCTACTGTTTCTACTTAAGTTACGCATCTTTACTAAATAGAACGAAAAAGATCGGTTGAACTTTGTAAGCGAGAGAATAATATTTTTAAAGCTTGTTTACGGGATTAACATTACTCGATACAGCTTTCAAAAAAATAAGCTGCCTTTTAAACTTCTAAAACCACATTTTATAGGGCGCATACTTTCGAATTAAAGTCTATATCTAAATATCAATTATTGCTTCATTGGAAGAGATTTGAAATTATATGATCTTTTATACTCTACCCAGTTGTAGCAGGCGAAACAGAACTCATACTGTCGTGCGTTGTACCGATAGCCGAATTAGGTCAGAAATGCCTGGAAGCAGCATCCACACTTAAATATGAACCCTTAAACAGCTGCATCACTGTTCACAGCGTTTGAATCATGAAGATATTTTATGTAATGCTTTCAAACACCTGTACCCGTAATAAAAGACGAAAAAATTGTGAAGGATTAAGATGGCGGTCTCAAAGTGCCCTTGTTCGACCTTTACCAATGCCATGTTTAAATAGATGCCAAGATGTCATTGGTTCCTAAGCATCAACTCATAGTACCTTCAACCTTATTGGCTCTTGCAACAAAGATCCGAACATACAAAGTTACAAAGCCACAAAGATACATACGCTCACACCACTGACATATGAGCTATTTTTTCAAAATAGCTCAAAAATGGATGTATAGTAAAAAAGGAAAACGGTCGGAGGACGGGCTTCTGAGTTCGACTTAATCCAACTTCATTTTTTTCACGGTGACATACGAGACTGACGGAAATATGACACTTTTCGCGGGAAACAAGCCGTTCTATTTATAAATCTACTCGGGAAAGGGTTGACTCACGAAATTAATGGAGATGGAGGCTCCAGTTGATGGGCTCCTGGCTCCAGTCTGGGCGATTGGTAACTGCGCCTCGTTAAATTAACATTTGGCCACGGTTTGGATAAAAGACAAGGAGGAGTAAGAAGTCAATCGGACTTGTTATTTGTTGTTCTTATTGTTACTATGCTTTAAAGGGCGCTTTGTGTTGTTTGAGAAACGTAAATTTGTATATGTATAACTAAGCAAAAAGATAAAATAAAAAGAAATTACTTGGACAACCATTATCACAAATTATTGCGACTGACGATAAGAGAACCTAAATATTAATGAAACAGCCTCAAAGCGTTGTGCCTGACTAAGGGAGGATAATGGATTTAAATTAAAGGTGCTGTGTCACGAAATTTGTCACAATTCAAACAGTGGCCATGGGAACTGCCAACAAATTAAGTGAAACGTAAAAATGTAATATGATGACGCTTAGAAGACATAAAACAAACGCCAGATTCAAGTTGAGAATTTCTCAAAATAGAAAAAAGCAGATAAAAGCAGCTCAGAAAATTCATATGGATAAAAAATTGCGTGACACTACTAGCTTAATTATGTGTAGAAATAATGAACAGTAGGCGACAAGCAAAGGGGATGATCACGTGGTACGTATACAAATTCGCGCTTGTCATTTGAAGTAAACGTGATTCTTAACCTTTCTAATTATTTATTGGACAATTCGTTCTCGGTGATTTTTCCATTTACAAGTATAATTTCTTTGCAAGCGTTAGATGGCGCATAAGGACACATAATTGGGAATACTATTAAAATGAACTAGAAAGTGACACAGCCCTATTAAGTTAAGCTCAAATTTGTTGAGCGTTGTAAGAACAATTACACGATCCTTTAGCTAAGAGACCAGTCACCGCGACCAAAACGCTTAATGACAATGCCTTGAGTAAGTTTAAAGGATTTTCAAACATATAAAGGTTATAAGGTTATAATTACGATTAACTTCATCTTATGCATGCACTGTTTTAATGAAATCGAGTATACTTTGCTCGTGCGATGACTTTGTTCTGTACTTCATCACATTCTCACACAATTTGTAACTTACGTGAATAGCAACAGGATTATCAATGCTAAGGATAAGAACTGTGTACAGTCAACTCTCTCCAAGACGGACACCTTTGGGACTGGCACTAAGTCTCCGTCTTAGAGAGATGTCCGTTTTATAAGGAGTCAAATAAAGGGAATAAACAAAGGCAGGGACCAACTCTAGGTGTCCGTTTTACAGAGGTGTCCGTCTTATAGAGGTGTCCATTAAGAGAGAGTCGACTGTATTTGTCATTTCCACTGTTTCCTGTTTGACAATGAATTTTTCATTCCCCTATTGAGTTAGTTGTACAGTTCGTGTAAGTCACTATTGTAACGAATATGCCGCCTCAGGCTAGCTTACATGAAGCAGAATCCGGACACGTGATCAGGCGATTGTAAGTGTTTGCCTTGCATTATGGCAGCTGGGAAATAGATGAGCTTGCAGCGGACTCTGCCATGTTTTTACTTGTTTTAACTTTGATGGCAACATATTTTAATCTTCACTATAATTTTATTCACCACAACTCAATAACTTTCATAAAAATATTTATAGATTACTTCAAATATTAAATTGGATTAGACAAGTAAACAGATAACGAGTCGCAACATAATTAATTTTAAGACGGAATGAAAATAATTACATGTTAAGGGATGACTTCGGGGCCTCAGAAAACCATTTCTGAAGACCGATGAAGAGGTTCGTTCTTGATATAACTTATTTAAAAAAACAACATCAACAAAAATAAGGGACATCGGATAAAATTAGTTCAGGTGAGAACTGGTAGAAAATTACTCAATACATTTCATTTTCCATCGTCTCCGTTTTGAAAATCTTTTCATGCCTCTTTTTCGATTAGTATTAGAATCAATCGGAACTTTGTCGGAAGCTCCGAGACATTAATTTGTTTCTAAACTACGTTATCGTAATTAATTTCGGAATTTGATATACATCCGACGGCACTGTTCTCAACTTACAGGAAGAAGAAACACTGACGCTAAGATGAGCGATAAAGAAATTAAACTGGTATATTTTCTCTTTGTTCGAGTTTCACGACTGAAAGAACTATTCGTGCTGTCTACGCAAAAGTAGTCAGCGAAATTTCTTTTAATTACATATTTTAATGAATGATTGAATTATCCAACCAAACCAAAGGAAACTTCTTACCGAGGCAATATCAGAAAAAAAGAAGTTTTTTTCTGCTGGCCCTTTCATGGATATATATAGTTTTTCGTAATCCATAAATTGAAGAAACGCAAGCATTTTTACCAAAAATCGCATTTGTTGGGTCTGTTATAAAAGGTCAATTACGTAGCCCATTTAAGTTGAACTCTGGAGGTCCTCGGAGCTTGATAATGCAGGTTCATTTTGATATGTTAGTTTAATCTGGAGAGGTAGGTAACTTACTCAAAGCCTAATCAAGATCAAAAACTACAGATATTGTTTTTAAGTTTTCAACCCACAACAATATGTTTCATTGATTTTGTCGGGAGGATAGTACAACTTCAAGTTGTCTTTCTAATTTTTCCCTTTTTCGATCGTACATCCATTAAATATTAACTTTTTTATACCGCCAGGTGTACGAAAATGATCAAGCCGAAGGACTAACGATAAGGGAAAAACAGCCATCCAGCATTACCAATCTTTGGTCATCTTTAACCTTAATCCGTCTCGAGTTTTATCAATGCAATGAAAAGATAAAAATTTGCAAACACCCAAACTGATCCATTTTACAGTAATTTCCACTTTCATTTCCTGCCTTAGTGGGTTTTATTTGACGTTAATGTAGTCATCGTAATCGAACACCCAACAAAGTACCTTGAAACAAAATCAGCCGGCTCCCTTATTTTCACCATGAACCTTAAACTATATTAAAACTTGAATAACGGTATGAATAAAGCATATAAAGATCAATTATTTCAACAGGCCTCAGGGCATCGTTTTCCACTACAGCTAAATAAGCATTAATTTTCACACTGACAAAATTGAGTGGTTCAAAATTGCAGCAAAAAAGCGATATTTTACATCTGACACTGAAGAATGACAACCGCCTACGTTCTACTTCTTTTCTGGAACTCTTTTGTTAAATTTTCTCCCTCAAACGTGCACCGCCATTCCAATATCTCTGGTGCAATATTAGCGCAATGTCATACTATATCATTTTTGGATGACGGGCGGTGAATCGCCATAAGGATTCTAATGTGCTAGTTATTGCTTTACTTAATGACCTTCGATTGTACTTGTTCAGATATTCAATATATGTTTTTGTAAATATAAACACTGCTCATGACGCTGCGCTCAGTGTAAAATGCACAACAACATAAGAACTGATCCTTTTAATAACAGTTCAGTCATTCGGTAAAATTAGGAACCATAAGCAACAACAATCACTGGAAAGAAAACTGTATTGTTAGATATAGATGTCGTTTTTCTTTCTATTTTTCTTGCCAATATCTTATATTTCCTTTTTTTTTTTCATTATATTACAATATTCCAAAGATAATTAAAGATTAAAAATATATATCATAAAATATAAATATTTTAACACTTCATCCAATAACAAAAAAAATTCTTAAGAGTTCGATGCTCACTTTTCCCTAAAGAGTCAAATGGTGGTTTGCGTTCCGAGACATCAACAAATAAGAATCTCTTCTCTTATTAAATGCAGACAAAAGGGAATCCCTTAGACATAAACAGAGATCTTTTAACTTTTAGAAACCTCTACCTAAGATTCGTCTATCACAATAATCAGTCCGGTAAAGAAATAGTCTTCACTGATCAGCTTGTGCGCATCTTCGATCGTCATCTCCTCAGTCATGCACTGAACTAAGTGAAAGATAAATAGCCCTCCCTGCCGGGAAAAAAGGGGAAACGTGAAAATATTGAAAAATTGACAAAAACTCTCAGCAGGTGATAAGGCCCTTCATTCGCGGAGACAAGAAAACAAAATCATTCGATGAAAAAACAAACGTGTGCCGACAAAAACACAGTGAGAAAGCCTTCTTCACTTCAACCACTACTAATAAACTTCCCGGACGTGGAAAAGAAATCGACACCGACCGGCTGAATTGATTTTCCAGCTAATAAGTGATGTGGCTTTCAACCACTATTAATGACGCTAGCCCACACCACGAGGCCGGATGCGTAACAACAGTTATAAGAGCTGCGAAAGTGGAAGAGCACTGATTGAGGCCGGCCGGCTTTCTGTTGACTCACGCCCGTCACTAGAGGACCGGATAACAGGAGTGATTACATAAAACATACAAGAAGGTAAGAACGCAAGAATAACATTAAAGAGTGTTCTTCTTTACTGACATATTTCTTGGATATCCTGTAAATCTATTCTCTTTTCACAACAGTACAATTAATGGTTAGGAGCTAATTAAAGTACCCTAGAAAACCAAAACTGATTTCTGACTAAAATTCTTTTAATATGTTTTCAGTGTAGTCTATTGTAAGTTTGAAATTCAAAAGAAACCTAAAGCCCAAATACATGAATTTGTACTACAGAACTTCATCGACTACACATTTGATGACGATGAATGAAGAAGTGAAAAATTCGCTTGTTATTGTCTTAGTTTGCAGTCTACTTTAAAGGAATGGCTACTGAATCCGAAGAACAAAAAGATTGCACGAAACCTTTTTACCGAACAACAAGCAAAAAGGTCGATTTTGCCAGAGGTTTGACAAGCAATTGATCATCATTACTAAAACTTACATCTGTCTGGCAAAAATCTTTAGGTAGCTTTTAATTTTTTATCAAAACTTTTCAGGGATAAAAAGGTGACCTTACAAACTTTTGTCTTACCTAAAACGTGGCAAACATTTGCATCTATAATCCAACGCCAAAAAAATTTTCACAGATCGCAAAAAAGCCTTCCCTCTCTTTTTTCTTTAGTTTTAGGTACTATGTCGGCCTTTTAATGTTATTTTTGAAAACAACGATTCTTGATATCAGTTTTTAATCTAATATTTAAAATTTACCTTAATTATTTTTAGTTATTTTAATATCTAATATTTACCCTTCAAGGAACAGTGTGCGAGGGCCGGGATTTATTTTAATATCGAATCAAAAACAGGAATCGCGCCATTAAAAACATAGACGGTTGTTTGAAGATATCTAATTAGTAAAGATTTAGATCGCAAAAAGAAAAAAAAAACTACCGTAGGGTTTGAACAACGTCTAAAAGTGAGAATCCGGTCCAAGGCCCTTTTGAAGCTTGCCTCCTACGCGTACCAGGGCCCCAGTTTCAGTGGGATTCAAATAAACCATACCTGACAGTATTCTGAGGAAGAAGAGAAGCACTAAAAGCGATCGATAGATCGAAAACAACTGCCTACCAATTATAAAATTAAAGGATTTAGATGACAAATAAATCTTACATTAACGATCTGGCAAAGCCTTTATCCGGGGTACGAGCATTCTGTCGCCTAGGTGACAAAATCCACTGAGTGGCTCTCAGGTCAGGAGGCTTGTCTGTCGACTGAAAGTATGATTTCCTTCAGTATGAATAATATAAACTTACAGTGAAATACTCAAGTATATGTAGCATTAAAGATTATTAATACTATCACTACATCATCACCATTGTCTTTGTCATAATTTTTCTGTGGATTTTTATGTAAACATGTCGTAAATTCCCGCTGGAGCATTGTGACATCATAAAAATACTGCGGGCATCTTCCGCTTTTGTAACAGATGGCTTCTGTCGAAAAGTTGCAACCAACTTAGAACGAGGACTGCGGTTGCCATTAAATGGTCAGCTACGCCGTACACATCATACAAAATGATCAACGACATATTTTAAACATATTCAGGAGCCCATAACCTGGAGCGAGCAACTCCCATACCAAGCCTATGTCACGGCGTTTTTACGGACCACTTTATTTTTAGACACAATTAGGGCACTTTTTCCCGCATGAATAGAATCTCCACTATGTCTATGAGCGCATTCGAAGAACAAGATATCATAAAGGAAAAATAAACATTATTTAAAGGCAAAAAAAATCACTTTTAGGTCTGAATTGATCTTTACGTCTGGTTTGAATTTAAAAGATATTCTAAATTCGCGATAAAACCGTTCTAAAAATAAACTGGTCCGCGACGGGGAAGCCTCGTTGTGTCGAAGTGAGGCTGGATAAAAGGGGAAAAAAGGGAAGTGCGCGGGACGAGGGGAACGTGAAAGAGACGAAAAGAGGCCGCTTTTCCCCTCTTTCCATCGTCCACCGCGTGATCGCAATTTTTCTTATTAATGCAAATTTTCTACCCAGTGGGAGCATCTGTGAAGGAGAGAGTTATTGGCTAATAAATAAAATCACAGAATACTTGAAAACCCACAGGTATGGCTTCAAGCCGTATTCGAGGCGGGCTTAAGGAAAAAAAAAGCTATAACTTAGATCAACTTACCTTCTGATTTTAGATGAAGATCTCTCCTTGTCTTGGGTTGCTGGTTTTAGTCTACTGTTTTATACACTCAGTAGAAGGCGCTAATTGTACGGACTGTGATTGCTGTCAAGACGACTGGCATTCTTGTTTTAGCTCCTGTATAACTCCAAATCACTGTACAGGCTGCAATAACGCAAAATACAAGTGCTTGGCTGATCTGGGTTGCAGTACACGGAAGAGAACGCTGAATAGATGGAAATCAAATGAAAGAGATTCACTCGTTCAAGCTAGAATTAACCAATGGAATGATAAAAGAACAATTATGAAGTATCTGCTAGATGAAGTGCTGTTCAACCGTGAAAAGAAGTAGCAAACTTTAACCCTAGTATGATTTCAAAGTTCTAGCAAAGTATATTAATACTCTGACGAACTTGAAAGTAAACAACAACGAAATGCAGATTTTATTTTGAGCAAAAATAGATAATTGAGCCACCATTAAAGAAGACAAAAAGGCAGTCTCAGTTTGATGCTCTTAAACTAACGAAAGTAGTAGTAGTAGTAGTAATCCTTCAGCGTACTTAAGCAAATTCATACCCCAAAAGACCCTTCCACGGTTTTTTTTTTCGAAAATTATCCATTGATGACACTGCTGGACAAAGCGTCTTAAAATTATGAAGTTTAAAGGAAGCCTCCCACGCAGGCGTTTTTAGGGGAGTTCGTATTTCGTCCCTGGGGAGGGACGAAATACGAGCTCCCCTGCACCGACGCCTTTGACAACGAAACGCATCTCCAAGCAAGCGAGACTCAACGCTACTAAGAGCGTTCTTGTTTCACTGAGAATGCTATGACAACTCCAGAAAAATTCAAATATTTAATATGTAATCATGTTTTTGAACGATTTAGTCCCTAGCAACATAAGCTTTCTTTGTTTTTTACATGCATCTGAGTAAACGAAACCAACCTTTTTGTTTAAATCTCCCAGCTGCATCATGCGGGCACGGTAAAACAAACCGAAAACACTCATACATACAAATAAGTTTTTTCAGAAGCTTATTATTTGAGGAAAAACAAGTAGTTACTGTATATTTTACTCATACTTGTCCACATTTTCACCTAATGGTTAACCCTTTCAGCCCTAATATACTTAAATATTCTCCAGACTGATGTCAATATATTTTCTTATATAATTAATAATGGTAACGGGACAGAGTGGAGTCCATGCACTTCGGTCTCTAATCATACGAGTGATAAACAAAGTCCGATTTTAATCGCGAGTATGATTAGTATAGGTAATAGCATGATTTGTATCGATATTTGGCATAAATATCACGGGGGATATTTCGAAATTGTAATACATAAATTTGAGAAAATTTTGAAATATCACAAGTGGTATTTATGGCAAATATCGCGTACAAATCATGCTATTATTTGTTTATACTACTACCCACAAAAGGTTTGTAATTTTCACATGTAGGTATTTCAAATTAAGCTGAAATACCACTGCTCTAAGCCAGTCAAGTATAAGTGCTGAAATCAGGACAGTTGATAGCCAATCAGATTTGAGGATTTTGTTATAGTTATTATTAACGAGAGAATTTGATGAAAGATCAAAACATTTCCCCGTGATTATTATTAAGAACTCCCAAGACTTTTCCCCTTGATAATGTATTGTGTTTGTTGGGAGAAGATTTATGTTGGTCAATCTAGGGAGTTAAAGGGTTAATACGATAATAGCTAATAAAACAACAACAAAAAAAGAGCTTAAGACGTCTGATCGCGGTGGAGTCGACTACCGAGACGAACGGTACATAAACTATACGACAAATAATATTTTATTATATGTTTGGTCGTAACGAAGACTGTTTTTACATCACCAGCAAACAAAGAAGGTAATGTTTTATTTTTTCAATTAAGAAATGCATTTAAAAGGATAAAGTTTTCTTTGCCAAGTTTTTTGTGTTTGCGCAAATGCCGCTTAATTTCCATGGTAGCTTTCAACCGCGTAAGGAATTATCCGAAACTAAATTAATATCCTTTGTTTTATTTTCACCGGCTTTCATAAGAGGGGTCATTTACCATGACATTAATGCTTTTGAAATGTCTTTCCTCCTGATGTACACGTTAAGATCTAGATTTCTCTTGCTTTTGTTCCTTCTTTTGGGAATATCGAACATTTTGATAATAATTAATTATCAATATGGCACGAAATCCAGCAAATATTTTGTTGATAGCAAGGATCAAAACCAGGAGCGTCTGCCCGTTAATTGGAAAGGATTGCAAATCGAAATTGACACAACTTTCCAGAAATTTAAAGAGATTAGAAAAAGGGAGGGAAAAGCTTTTAAACAAGCTGCACTGTACGGAAAGAAATTGACCCTTAAAGTCAACATAAGTGATAAACATGGACAAGTAAACTCGACTTCTTCTTCGCCTGATTGTAATCCGGCTCCATTTCTTTTAATACAAATCCATTCCAGTCCGGCAAACGTCATGGAAAGACAAGCCATTCGAATGTCCTGGGGACGACCGGAAAACAGGATCAACAAAGCTAATGGTTGGAAGCAAGTCGGCATGTCTGGGTAAGAAATTAATTTCATAGAACCTGCAGTGACATTTTTGTTGAATTAACCGATCGGTTGTTTATGTTGTAGACACTTGAATACAACTGGAGGGTCCCCACTCGTTAAGTAGCAGGAGCAGCCTGTATATACGAGCATATGTTCCTTGACGAGCATATGCTTTGAACACGTTTCGACAATGTTTTCTCTTTTTGCACTGGAGATTAGCCAATGTATACTCTAGAGAAAAAAAGTAACTGCTCATTTAAATAAAGAGAAAAAAATTGATAGGTAACTTCACTCGTTTGACAGAAATCTACCTCTCTGAGGAGATCCAGCCTTAAGGCAAAGGCCGCCATGTTTTAATGTGCGTCCTATATATGCGTATGGATGTGCAATACAATACCAAGCAATACACTAAGTAACAGTCACAGAGCATTTTCCTTTCTAGAGTAGAGATTTTCTCTGATCATTAAAAAACTTAAACAAAGGGATTTATAGTTATAGTGAAGTGAAATGGTTAGATCAGTCTAATACTAAAAGTACTCTTATTTCGAGAACGCAACAACAAAATTTTAAGAGTGGTCCATATGGCATATTTGATATTGAAAGCAGGGCTTGCCGGAAAATCTCAGCAACAACTGATAATACGACCGGCTCGAAAACGAATCAGAAACATTAAGGCCAGTTACATAATACCACACAAAAGCGTGCGGCGGATTTGATCACATTTAGTTGTCAGTTTTACAATTAACATGATGCAAAGCGACTCGCTCTGCATATTCACAAACATCAAGAGAAGTACAATTCTCTCAACTTAAACGCTTCTTCAGTAAAACTTCATAACCTTACAAGTCATAAGATATTATGCAACAGCTTTCACCAGGTGTCTACTGTTCAAGATTTTAATCCACTCAGAAAGAAATCATTTCCCTGCAACAAAAAAAATCATTCAACTCTTTCTAAGAGTCAGACAACTTTAGGGATCGCCCTGTGTTTCCGTCTTAGAGAGATGTCCATCTTATAGAGAGTCAACTCTCCGTTTTATAGAGATTCAAGTAAAGGGAAAAAAGAAAGACAAGAACCAACACTAAGTCTCCTTTTTAGGGAGGTGTCTGTCTGATAAAGGTGTCAGTCAAGAAAGAGTTGACGATAGTCGCTTTTCTTTGGTGTGTTTCAACTCCAGTGAGCAGAGCTGAACATCAAGATGAAGTCACTTTTGATATAAAGAGACTTACCTATCCTTGAAAGTTACGTGAGATATCAAAAAACAAGTGAAAGATTATTTGATATATTTCCCTGAAAAAGGCCGAGTATTTCATTGACGTAATCGTATGGTTCTTTTTGGATTTAAGGTTGTGGAAAACGGTGTTCCTCGTAGGCGAGACGAAAAACCCCAGGCTAGACAAATTGCTCCGGCAAGAGGCCAAGATCCACAATGATATGGTATTTGGAGATTTTATAGATTCCTACAGAAACCTGACAAAGAAGATGGCATTGGGGATTGAATGGGCAGCCAAGCGCTGCCAGGCTCAGTATGTAATGAAAGCAGATGAAGACTCCTTTATTAACGTATTTCAACTGACCCAGTTTCTCATGGAAAGCAAGCAAACCACACCTCTGTATATGGGTGCCGCTTTTCTAGATAGGAGGCCTTTCCGTGAGCCAGACGATCCTTGGTACGTGTCAGAAGAGGAATACCCTGATTCCAAGTATCCGCCCTATGCATCTGGACCAGGCTATGTTTATAGTGGTAGCCTTTTGACAAAGTTGTTCAGGGCTTTAAAAACCGTGCGATTATTTCCCAGCGAAGATGCATGCTTTGGATACCTAATGCAACATATCAAAGTTAACCTGACGGATAACGAAAGGTTTACGCCATTTACGATGGGAAACGCTGTTTACTCGGAGAACGACGGATTTAGCTTGTGCAAATTTAATGGTGCTCTAGTCATTCACCGCATTTCTGGGAAATTGCAAATTCAAACGCATTTTAACGTCCTGGTCTTAAAACACGTTCCAACCATATGCGAACACATTCACAATGGGATAGGCTATACAGAATATATGTGGAGCACAAATTTGTTTTCCTTTCCAGGCGTCTCTGATGATAAAGACGACGAGGACTAGAAAACTGAGAACACATTAAACTTTGCTGTGACGGTGGGTCTTCGGTCAACATTCGCTGGTAACAGTGCACTGTTACTCTCTCATAGATTTTTGCAATGTTGCCCGCTCAGAGATTTTGGCGGGAAACAGTTTCATCGTTAGATGTCATGTGACCTCGAAGTAACTAATGAGAGCGCGCGCTGTTGGGAAAAAAATTCCAGCTATATAACAATTTAACTAATTAAATTTTAGTACTTTATTTGTTTCCTATTTCCTGGTGAAAGAATGAAAAAGTTCTCCATTAGTTCTCCGTAGTTCAAGTGGATAGAGCGCCCGCCCGGTGTTTGGGAGATCATAGGTTCGAATCCTGTCGGGGACTCAGATTTTTTCGTTTGTCACGCTCGTGACCTGCTGATCATTTCAATTTCACATTTGTTTCCTATTTTCACACAGCTGTAAATAAGGGCATCCAATGAGGCAAAACACGGTTGGGATAACAATTTAAAAGCATGATTTCATAAAAAAATAATTGAGATAAACATGTTTTAGCCTGTTTATCTTGATTAAAATCAATTAAAATCAAGAGTAACAACATAAGCCTTAAATTTTGACGGAAAATAGGGCATTTCCATATAAATTAAAGCCTCGTTTTCAAGGCGAGTCCTGTCTCCCGTCTTTCATATGAAAATAAGTATTATATTAGTTAGCATTGTTATCAATAAAATTAAGTCCCGGGGCTTATATTTTTCAAAGGCCCTTTTTGAAGGGCTTGTTTTTAGAGGGACGTATATTCGGAGTGGGCTTATCTACGGAGGAAAATTTGCGTTTCAAAATTGATTGGGCTAGCCTTATAGTTGGAAGTAAATTTACCGTTTTGGCTTTGTTTTACTTTGTATTTGAGGGCAATTTTCCAAGTACAAGCCCCCGGGGGGCTTATATTGGGAGGGGCGATTTGACGAAGGGTTTTTTTGCGTTACCGGTTTGGGGGGCTTATATTTGGAGGGGCTTATACATGGAGGGGCTTATTTTCGGAATTTTACGGTAATTTGCATATGAATGCTTGCGCACAAGGTTTCGCTTTAATAAAGAGATTTGGAGTAACTCAAAAATCAGCTACTTCACAGGTGAAGATACAAACTTGCCCTAGCAAATGAGGCCACTTTATACCTTTTGTTGCAGTTATTCAAGGGAATACAGTGTATTTCAATAAATAGTAACTTTTCACAAGCATTAGCATTTTAATAGGCGAATCTTTGCTTACATTTTTTCCCTTGTTAACATAAGCTTATAATTATCTAATGAAGCTTATAAAATAAAATCTCTGAATATTGAAAGAGCATAACAATTTCAGTAAGAAGTTTACAATGTTCATCGGCAACTTCTTTTTTTATAAATTTGCATCGAGTTTCATCAAGAATCCAAACCAATAAACTTAGCTCATTTGTTAGTCCTTGTCGGAATTAAAAAGAAAGTAATAACCAGAAAAAGGATTGAAAGGAAGGCCTACCATTTTAGGTAAGATATGACGTTCTTTTCTTTCCTTTTTCTCTATGTTTATTTATGACTGCCAAAAGATAAGAAAATTTACTGAAGGGGTCAGAGCCGGTAAATAGGCCAGTTTACAGTTGTGTGCTTAGTGTCCTAGTCTTTGAAGAAGAACGACCAATGTAAGGATAGAAGAAATATTTCTTTGAACTGGTCCTTCCTTAGCCCTTACTTCTAGAGCCTGGCAAGATAATCTGTCATAAGATTCTAACTATAAATTTATATTTCTAGGTTCCTTGAAATTCTATGGAGATACCGTTCAAATCGCTTTGCCAGTACGACTTTCGTGTAGTACTAATTGTCTTGAACGCAGTTCCACATTTGGGAACGAGGGTGAAATTCAATGGTGTTACCGTTCAAATGAAACGTCTTCAGCAGTACTTTCACTTGGTACTAATTGTTTTGAACGCAGTTCTACCTTTTGGGACCGAGGGTGAAATTCAATGGTGTTACCGTTCAAATGAAACCTCTTCAGCAGTACTTTCGCATGGTACTATTTGTTTTTTATGTGGTTCTAACTTTTGAGTCTGTGGATGAAATCCTATGGTGTTGCCATTCAAACGAATTCTCTTCAGTAGTACTTTCACATGGTGCTATTTGTTTTGTACATAGTTCAACCTTTTGGAACCGTGAGTGGAATTCAATGGTGTTACCATTCAACTGAAACCTCTTTGACAAACCTCTTCCAGAGTACTATTTATTTCTTAGAATTTTAGACATAGAAATTTGATTTTTTGTGACTTTTTCTTCGGCCACTGTTAGGCGGGGCAAAAGGATTACGACTAAAGGACCGGCTAGAATAAGTTGCAAATTAAATGTTTCGGGGTGTCAAATGCCGGGCAAAGGGCAGTTGCAGGAAAGAGGTTAAAGATGAAGGCAGTAAACCGGGTGATGAACAGATAACAAAAATAATGATATTTTAATGAATTGTTCACCCACAAATAAACCAAAGAAGGTGGAACATGGTCTTCCCATTCAATGTATTTTGAACAAAAAGAGGCTGGCTCAAAGTACAAAATGCTATTTTTACTTTTTTTTTAAATTTCCTTCACCTGAGTTAACTAAACTCTTTCAACAATAAATAAACGTGGATCTTTCCAGCTATCCTCTTGATTTGTTTGAGTAACTATTTTATGTCACGACATAAAAATATCGGTGACCTATATTTTTTGCATTTTGAAGACATGCAGTCTGATTCTACCATGCGGCTATTGAACATCAAAACAAGCTGTTGATCTACCACAGGTACGAAATGGTCGAAAGTTGATCACAAAAATCTACATAAAACTGCTTAGTAAATGGCTCAGGACTCAGTAGGAGGTAAGAAAGTTGAATAGACGCCTGATTTAGTCATTTTTGGCGTGGGAAAAACAATTTTTTTGTCACCTTTAGTTTATTATCCAACGTAAAAAATACTGAAAAGAACATTCTATTGCACGGAAGTAATGCTTATCGCAAGATAAGGCCAGTATATTTTTTAAATAGTGCTATATCAAGCAACTATGACCACTAGAGTTTAATACCAGCATCTGTCCAAATTACACGATCATTTCAAAAGTATAAAAGACCCATCCACCTGGACACGTCGATTAAAAAATTAAGCCAAGAGAAGTCTCAGGACCATCGACAGCTTACAGCGCGATGTTCAAGTTGCTAAGGATAATTGTTCTTAACTTATCGCTCCTGATCTTGTTAAATCGACTTGTCAACGCTGGCGAGGGAAGAGAAGTGCGCCAGATATATCCTTTTGAAGGTAAAGTTTCATTCATCAGGATTTTACTTTTTGTTCCTTACACATGCGACAATACCTTGCTGGTTTTTCTTTCCGGTTATCAGTATGTGGAACGTCTTAGCCGAAGTCCTCACTTTCATGCTTCAAAAAGTCTATTAATACATTGAAAAGTTTCAAATCGTTTATGCCTTAACTAGCATGGCTTGCATGATATTCTACATATGAAGAGTGAAAAAAAATAGTTTAAATGGAAAGCTTAATAGAACATAGAAAGCAAAGTAACAATTTCTATTAAATCAAAGGCTCTCTCTTTCCTGATACTACACTTAATTCGAATATTAAGAGTGCATGGAATGTGGGATCAAAATAATTTTCAAATAAATACTACGCACGTTTTAAGCATAATTTAATGCTATATTCTCTAGACTGCGTAGATCTCAGGCCTTTATACTGCAAAGCTATGTGGCACAAATGCTTCACCGACGTTGGAAAAACAAGACGAATACTACAGAGGGATTGCCGCAAATCCTGCATGTACTGCTGACTAAGCCGGGTAAGCTCTACTCGTCCACCTTAATTGTGATTTTTAGTGGCTTCATTCTTTGTTCTTTCTTAAAACACATTATGATCACCCCGGCTTGTATAAATGAGGAGCTTAAGCAATTTCGACGGCGACGTCAACGAGAACGGCAAAAAATCAATGGATTTAGATAAGCAAAACAACAACTTTGCAGGTGCATCACGCTTTTTTGTACGCTTCTCAGCCGTTGTTGCACGACTACAACGTGAAACCTTCCAATTAAATTTGACGTTTTCAAGAGAACGTGGACCCAAAACAACCATTTCTTTATATATATATATATATATATATATATATATATATATATATATATATATATATATATATATATATATATATATATATATATATATCTATATCTATATCTATATCTATATCTATAGGTTATATCTATATCTATATCTATATCTATATCTATATATCTATATCTATATATACAATACCACAAGTGAAGAGTAAAACAATATGTTTTTCGTCTCTCACCTATATTTCGGCCGTGTTAAACGGCCTTCATCAGGGTGAATGGCCGTTACAAGCATAACACACCATTATAACATGATAACGAACAAATTTGAAAACTTGCACGCGCTACAAAGAAAGATAAACACGCGCGCGCTCTTACCGGACGCGAGACCTAGTCGACCTATTCTGGCTGTAAAAAAAGTCGCTTATATTCAAGCCCTGAGGCTGAATACAGTTCAACCTATAGGCCCACTGGCCTTCTTTATCCCGGAGAGCTGATTCTTCCCCGGACACTCTGTCAATTAACTGTATACTGACATCCTCAAGACCATGGTGTCCCGGGCCAAAAAAATGTCTATACAAAAGATCATCCTTGTTTCTACCCTCAAAAGAAAGCCCTGAATGCGCTCTAAAACGGGCCTTATGATTGTTAAACCTAAGCCTAAATTTTGTTGTTGTTGACCCAACGTACTGCGCATGACAAACCTTACAGGACAGCAAGTAGACAACATTACTACTATTACAGTCCAGTTCGTAGTTAATTGTATAGCTCTTTAGCTGTTTAGCTCTTTGTATAGCTCTGTATTTCATTGTCAAATTTGTTCGTTATCATGTTATAATGGTGTGTTATGCTTGTAACGGCCATTCACCCTGATGAAGGCCGTTTAACACGGCCGAAATATAGGTGAGAGACGAAAAACATATTGTTTTACTCTTCACTTGTGGTATTGTATTTATTGAGTTGTGAAGGGAGTGTCTTCTAAAAGATGCTTGTGATAGGTTATATCTATCTATATATATATATATATGTATATATATATATATATATATATATATATATATATATATATATATATATATATATATATATATATATATATATATACCTGTTTCAATAAAGGTTGCTTTGGGAATCGTGCTTTGATCTTCGAAAGCTATTGTTTGGTGGTCACTCAAGCAAAGCATTGCATTGTATTCTGTATTTCAATGACCAAATCCCAAAGCAACCTTTATTGAAATAGGTGTATATATATATATATATATATTTAGTATATACACACTCAGTGATCTTGGTGATTTAAGCAATCTGATTGGTTCGCTATCTCGGACTATTCAACAATATTCACCTCCGAGCGAGTGGATAATGTGTGAGCTCGGTGTTTTTCCCATTTTTTTAGAGAACGATCTTTTAAAAGTCGACAAAATCCTAGGGCTGACTTTTTTTAAGGCAAGCGAGACTTTGAAGGATTCAATACGGCGTTTTTCAATTTACTGTAGCTGAGTTTTGTGCTCGATGGATTGTTTACAACTCCCGTGTATTCGCGTAGAAGAAGCCGTTTCGTGAACTCAGCGTTTTCTAACAAGAAAATTTCGGGCTCAAAAATCGTAGTTTATTTATGACGAACAAATTTAAAAGGAAATGTTTCCAGAAATTCTACGTTTCAAGTAAACAGGAAAAAGAATGATACAGGACGACGACTTCTTACCTCGAGCAACCAAGCCGCCATTTTTGTCAGCACTTCATGCGAAGAACGACACAACAAGCCCTTTTGGCCATAAACTTGGCGAGTCAACAGAAAACAACAAAGCTCCACTTTTCTTCTCAGGTAAGGAAACAGTTCAAACTTTTAGCGGTTCCATTTAAGCCATTACACTGTTGTTTGCGAAATGATAAACTTGTGAATTGCCATGTTTGAAAATTCTGCAAAGATCTATTTTTAAACTCACGCGTGATTTGATCTGTCAATCAAATTGTACTTTTTAATGGTTTCTTCTCTGATTTTGTTGAGATCACTTCGTGTGTATATACTAAAACAATTATTCTTTTCAATCTCGGTGAATAGTGGCTTTGGGAATATTTACCTCGCCGCTTTCGCGGCTCGGCAAATATTTGGCCACTATTCACCTCGATTTCAAAGAATAATTGTTAAATATATATATATATATATATATATATATATATAATTTTAACGGTCAATCATTGAAGTTGCATGATGAGTGTGGTCCTACAATTTGGGACCATACGAAACAGCACTGTCACAATAAAAGATCAATGATTACTCCTGAAGCCTGAACTCCTGTGATTATATATATATCATATATATACATATGTATTTTTCTGAACTTACATACAGTCCTTAGAATTCAATCAAGAAAAAAAAGGCAACATTTGACAAGTTGAATTAGATGGAATAAGAGCGACGAATTTTGAAACAGTGCAATTCAATTTTTAAGTGACGTTTTCGCCGCTGTTGTCGTCGCGGTTGCTTAAACTCCCTATTAAAATATAGAAGTCTGGGACGGTATATTTTTGGGCTATTCATTTCTTTTACTTTTTCTTTCCGTAGGTCATTTATACCATGTGAACAATACATGATGAAAAAACGTATTTAGCACAGAAAATGAACAACATAAACCTCAAAGCAAGTAAAAACGCTTTGCAGTTTTTCTTATGAGAACTACACCATCAAATGCTACAAAGTGAAATGATTATCATATGAACCCAATGGGCGAGAAAATTTGCGTACTGATAGACATTTCTGTTAAATGTGTCAGGTATCCTAATAAACGTATCCTCTTGGTTGACTCCAATTTGAGCTTATTCTATTAATTGGCTTTAATACGAATACTGCATGCTACTGTAAGCCTTTTCACATATAATTTTGTCATTTTGAAGCCTCGACTGCATTAAAGCTTGCAACTTGAAAGAAATCGTGTCACGATATTCTTTCGCGAAGCGAGGTCGAAGGCCTTACGAAGCCGAGATTTATAAATAATTCGTCGCGTAGCGCGTGGATCTTAGCGGCCTGCAAATTCGGATGCCCAGTTTCTTCATAATTTTGTCATTTTGACAATTTCAAGGCTCGAGAGAATTGACGCTTGCGGCTTGAAAGAAATCGTGTGGCGATATTCCTTCGCGAAGTCAGGTCGAAGGCCTTACGAAGCCGAGGTTTATAAATTCGTCGCGCAGCGCGTGGATTTTAGGGGCCTGCAAATTCGGATGCCCAGTTTCTTTATATCTATATATCGGTTTGGTTCTCGTAATGACGTCATCAAGCGAAAAAACGTGGTCCGTTATTTTTACGATGCACTCGCCGGCCTGAATGGAATATGATAGCCATCGAGATCAACCAATGGTTTCTTGACTTTCTGTGCAACACATGTTCACGAGCCCATTTTGTAGATTTGTGACAAAAAATTGATATTATATAAGCATCGCGAATTATCTTCTTTTACTTCCCTGATTTCCGCATATGACGTGGCATCTTTACGACCTCCAACATCTACTTATTTTTCAGAAAGGCGTTGTTTACTATTACGCTTTTCTCGAAGATAGTTTTATCTCCTTTTTTCTTTTCCAAAAGGTTTCCTTCTCTTAAATCCAATCTCTCTTGCTTAAATCCGTTTCCTTACTTGGAATGACTATTGCTTCAATCATAACGTTTCTGGCATGGTGTTTGAATCGAGTTTGTTTAAAGAGAACGAATTTAAACAAAAAGACGATTACAGTCTCGGTAGGGGCAAGACAATTAAATCCACAGTAAATGTGCGCTCACTACGTTGGTAAATAAAATACACTTGGCGAATAGAAAACTGCGAATGAATGTAATCTTGGTATTTTTTAACAGTGATTGTGTCTATTCGAAAATAATTTATAACATAATTTACCTTGCACAGACAAACGCACGTACAAAATAAACAACCGTGGAATTCAGTCCGATTTGCAATGATAAAACATGATTTGATTTTTCTTACCGCCAGTACGCTTTTTCATAGACCCCGTCCAAACGTATCCAGATATTTTGGAAAAAGAAGATTTTTGCACTCCGTTTTAGCCTTCCGTCTTTTAACATCAAAAACGAAAGCTATCAAAAGTGTTGATTTTTGAAAAAGCCAGCTTCTCATTTACGTGTGGACGGATGAAAATGGCGGGTTTCGAATACGATTATGTCACCCTACTAGCATTACGCATGCTCTGTAAGGAATTTATTTCCATCAGTTTGGCGTTTTCATTTGGCCAGGCGAAAACGATTACAATAGGCTACGTGTGGACGCTATTTTGTTTTTTCAAAATGGAAAAAACATTTTTTGTTTTCAAAAATATCCGTATACGTGTGAACAGTCTTACGGCCATGGCTTTCAAAGAATTTTGTTAATTCCTAAAATGTTAGGTCCAAAATAATCCCCCTTTTTTGAACAAAGAGTTTATTTTGACTCTCGCATCAACTGCATATCGTACTGAGGTGTTATTGATAACCTTACCCCGGCTGCGTACTGTATTTATCGGGTCAGTATTTATCATTTCACACTGAGAGGAATTTATTTTGCTGTTTTGGCTTATAAGGTAAAGCACATTGCAAATTGCAAAAATCATTATGAAAAGAAGCTGTTTTCATAATTGTCGCTACTAGGTTCTCGAAAATTCAAACATGCGACGCTACTAGAGTCGAACAACAAGGCTCCTTTCATTTAAAGGTAAAATTCTTTGAAAAAAGCACAAGGTGTAGACTTTCAGGTAATCTTTCTTTACACAGCCTCTTGCGCCAGGTACAAAGATTATAAAAGGATAGACAATTAAAGTTAAAACGCATTTCGAGAACACTCGTTTTCAGGTAATAGAAGATACATTTTGACATTTTGATTAAAAAGAAAACATTTTTGGACCTGAATCATTGGCTTAATGATGCTTGGTTAGCTAAAAAAACTGCTCGATAATAAAACTTTCAACGATAAGAAAATAAAACTTGAAGAGGATGGGGCTTTGCTGTTCCATAGTTTTTATTCCGTCATAGATTGAAGCCTCCATAGTAGGCATTTTAAAGCTCTAGATAAATCGTGTTTATTATCTATAATTAATTTTTCGGCATTGATTACGAGTATTTAAAATAAGCCTCAAATTGGCTCTCTCGGGTTATAATTTAACAGGAAGACAATTTACCTCTTTTTAAGAGGTTTTAACCTTTAAGTATTTCCTTTATAACTAATTGTGCACGGTGGCACACGTTCTTGCCATGATGTCATCTTAATGGAATGCCCTTTAACAAAAAAATAAACTTACTTATCTTTATGGAATGTACTTAGACTAAAAACAAAACCTGCTTATTTGTTTCTGGAAGCTTGTTAGCTACTCATCAATACTAAGACAAAGAACGCTATAAAAGAGTACTGAGAGGTTCAATTAAGTGTTAACTGAAGTCGATTAAATGTAAAGGATCGTAAAGTGATCATTTTGTCCTAACTAATCAAGCTTAATTAACACTCAGTCGACAATCATTTCTCTACATTAATTGCAGAAACAAAAGGAATTACAACTAGATTATACACAGCCCTCAATTCTACCACAAAGTTTAGCAAGATTTCTAGGCGGTTCGAAACCACGAGATGAAATGTTTAACATTCCGACGCTGACATGGCAATGACTTGCCTTTTGAGTACATCTTTCAAGGTTGTCTAATGTTTGGATTCCATACTGTTCATGTATTGTCAGCACTGAAATAATTGGATCACGCAACTTTTTTACGGACGGAAAAGGAATACTTATTCCAGTGCGGCGATACCCATGTCCTTCACAGTGATATTTTCGAACATGCCTTTGAAGTTTGATATTTTTTTATGGTTCAAAAAAAATACTACCGGAACACTTTATAACTAAAAGTGCCTGATTGAGATCCTTCAGATGCTGATGTTCTTTGATTTACCAAGAGAGCTCTAAGAGTGCTTGTTAGCTCTTGTATCTGCATTTATCGACTTACTGTCAATTGGTGTCACGAAAAACGTCATACCTTTTTGTAATGGAAATTTTCGGCGTTTTTTTCCCTAAGTATGGAACTAATTCTTTGGTCTTAATTTACCAAAAGGAATTTTCTAAAAGCCTATTATCTACTGAGTATTTTCATAATACACGACCTGTTTTGGCAGATTCAAAGTTTTAATAGGTAATTTCTCCCCACTTTGCATTCCTTAAGTGTGCAACACGATCTTAAAGACAGAAATTTATAATTGCAAGTCATTGGGCCGTTAAGCTAGAGCTTATTCAGTCTTATGGCTGCGCACTCTACCGTCAGCTGGCTCTATTTTAATCAGCGGCGATAGAGCTATTTGAAGCGATAAACACCATCTTCCCAAAGCAGCCTTGAACCGACTGCCGTAAACTCGAGGGCAACGTTTGTGCATGTGCACCGCGATCGTTGGTTTTAACGTCGAAATATTTCACCTTAACACTGACGTTTTGAGGTGGCCAGTTTTATTTCAGGTAAGTGTTCACTGTTTAGGTTATCAATATAGTGTATTAACATTTCTTGTTAATGAACGCGTATTAAGTTCTTTAAAAGCCCTAAATACTGTACTGTAATGTCGAGAACAAATAAGTGTACGGCTGCTACTCAGAAGCACTGAAGTGGATTTGCAAACTGTCGCTCGACTGAAGCCAGCAGGCCGTTTACTTTTGATTTCAGATTAATGCTAAGTTCACAAATATCCGCCATGAGTAAAGCGAAAGTGAAGAAATACTGAAGCTAACGGCGGTCGAAGCTCTGTGGCACGGCGTACATGTTCCGTTTTTAATCACGTACCAAAGGGGGTAAAAAACAGTGAGTCGTGGACTCTCCTGTGATTTAGGGCTTGACAACCGCCGGATTTGCGCTAAGGCTTCTGCGTTGACAAGTGATCTAAAGGTGCTTATATGCAGAGAAATCGAATAGTCTTCAGGACTAAACAGTTTAATACACCCATTTTCATCTTCTTCGGCACTAACTCAATAATGTTTGCGCGCCATTAAGCAAGTACATTAATAGATCACTCTTTCTTTCGTTGACTTGTATTCAAAACGTGCCCATGATTTCCCGCGGTTTGTTTACAGCTTTTGCATCGCATACTTAATATACCTGTGAGAGCTTGATCTATATAATAATGTGCCTGAAGTGAGCTTTGTTATGCGAATAACGATACTCACTCCCATTGTACAAAGGCCTCAAACTTGCACGCAAACAATACCAGAATCGCCCCGCGCTCAACATGACAAAGAGATCCATGAAGCATAGGAAATACTGCTATTGTGATCAACCTTGAGATAAAGCTGCACGTTTTACCGCAGACACTATAAACACCTGGGAAGGCTAGTAAGCCACGTGCTTTGTCATATTGCCAGCTATTTGGTTTAAGGACACGTGCTCAGCTGGTAGAGGACACAATCAAAAGCAAAGAAACGTTGAAAGTATACGCCAACTAAAATCGTCAGTTGAAGTCCACTTACGAAACTGCGACTAAAATTGCTGGTTTGTACTATTTTTTTATTTTATCTGTTAACAAAAATTCCCATTTTTAGCTACAAGTTATTGTACGTACATACACTAAATTAGTGTTGTGTAAAATGAAACTTATGATCTAGGCCAAGGTTATTCAACATGCACGTCCTGCGACGGAAACTTTTAAGATTACAGAGAGATTAGCCCTTACTTTCTATCCTGATCTCTTGTAACATCGCTAAAGTAGTGATTTTAAAAGCTTTCCTGGGGTCTGGATGGATGTTAGTGGATCACAACATGAAAACACACGAGTTGAAGCACAGATTATGTACAAGGCGGAACTTATTATACCTTTTATGAAACCATCGAGTTCTCTCAAAAACAAATATGCTTTTCTATTATATCTAATTTAATCTTGGCCACACAACCTTCAGACAGTGCTCCGAATAAAACTTCGACAAAAATCTTTCATCAGAAAACAAATCTTATGCGGAAGTACTATCAAAACCGATATTTTTTGCCAGATTCTTCCGCCTATCTGCATCGGTGGGTTTCTTTAAAGATTCAAATAGAGACTACAACGCCTACTGGTTTATTACAGCTGAAACGGTTTCGAAATTACTTTCATGTTGAACAAGAAACTTGAGGTTTATATGCGCTCATTAAAAGATATTTCAGGGAAAAATGGAAATTAGGATCCATATTTAAGACGGTGTTATTATATTATTATACTTTGTATTGCAGTGTTCTCAGAACAAGATATTAATTTCTCCTTTCTTGCAATAATGGCACTTTTCGACTGTGAAATCCCGATAACAAGACTTGTTCCTTCTCTGACTAGTGTCAAAATGTACAACATTACTTTATTCCCTGTACTTTAGCGTGAAGCCGGAAACCTTGCACAACCAAGCGTGCACAAAAATTAAAATCAGAACTACTTGTAAAATGCCCGAAAAATCATTTTGGGTTCTCTATGAAAAGTTAACTCATACACTATTGAGTTTAGCCAAATATAGCAACAAAATTAAGCAAAATATAAAAATAACTAATCGCAACATCGAAGGAAAATTTAAACAACACAGCAAGTATAATAGGCAAGGCAAAAATAGACAAAATTGAGGAATTTAAGAACAGAGTGCAACTGGGATTTTTGAAAACTTGTTGGCCTAACTGTTCTTCCAGGTTCACAGATCTCTCTTCTCCGCAACTCTTTAAAATTTATTGTTCATGGGCGACATATTTTTGTGTCATGAAGCTGCCTATTCATTCACATTTTAAGTGCACGATTTCCTTGCTGACGTTACGTTCCATAGAGAGTGCAAGTCGTAGAGTGATGTATTGGCAATTCCTACACTGCAGCGACACAGCTTCTTTAAAAAGAATTTACCAAACAGTTACATCTCTCGCTTACATTAGTTAATATAGCCAGTAATGACAGGTCGCATCACACAGGTGACAACCAGCATTTCATTCAGTTGATTGGAACCAGTATTTAATAATTATTAGTTCTTCTTATTTTTCAAAAATATATGGTCTTCTCTTTTCGCAAATTCAGTCGACGCATTTTTGAGATTGTGAAGAAATTTTTTCAAGAAACTCCTTTCCTTAATGACGGCAAAGCCTTCCATTCATTTATTTAGGTAAGGATTCAAAACTGCTAAAAACTTCTTGAATGTTTTTGTCAGTATTCCTCACTTGAAAAGGGGTGTTGGCTAGCTGTCAAGGACCTGACTGACTTTGTTAGCATGGTCCACTAAACGTTATTAATTGCTGGCCAAACTTCCACGATCAATATCACTTGTTTATGACTACACACGACAGGGTATCGAGATTTAACTGGCATTGAGTGATGATACCGTGTTTTATTTTTCAATAATGAGTTCGCTCTTTTGAACCCGGACCTTTTTCTATGTTAATTTTTTCTATGTTAAATCTATTTCAAAGTTGCACTAGCGACTTTGGTTAAAAACGTTCATCTTAAAGGAGCTGCACGCCACGAAATTCAGCCAAATTAGGAAATTACAAAAAAGGAACATAAAAATAACCGCTTAAAACTTTAAAGGAAGGTTAAAATAACATAACAGAAACAACAGATGTCACGGATGGGCAAAACTGAAGAAGATTGAAACGGATTGAAATTAGATTTTTGAAAACTGTTCAGCCTAACGGTTTTTCAAAGTTGATCCCTACTGCGTGCAACTTCAAAAATAATGCTCTGGAGACATATTTGCTTGTCTCGGGTCTCTGATTTTGTCATTTACATGTAATTTCTCTGCTTGCTTCAAGTTTCATAGTGATTGAGGGCGAGTAATTGGCAAAATTAAACAAAATGAACTGGACTGCCGTGACACAGCCCCTTTCATGGAACTGCGCGTCACGAAAATATCAAGATTCAAACTGTAGAAGCTGCCACCAAACTGAGTGAAACGTTAAAAACTGCTCAAAACATGAAAAGAAGGTATAAATAACACAGCAAATACCGACAAACAGAGTCACGGATGGACAAACTTGAAAAAGATTGAAATTAACTCAGTCCTGAGTAGTGATTGTTGAAAACTTGTAATAGCCTGGCATTTTTTTTTAAAGTTCATTTTTCATCTTTGTAACGATTGATATTAATGCTAAGGAGACATATTTCTTTGTTACGAAGCTCTCTTTGTTTCTTACGATTAGGGAGTCATTTCTTACGTAACCATGGCGGATAAGTAAACGTAACTGGCATTATGAAAAAATTAACTAGATAGCCCGGCGTGACAGAGCCCCTTTAATCGAAGTAAGGACTCAGTTTCGGTAAAATTATGACAATGATGAAACTGAAGTATGAGAATTTTTTTTTTCCAAGTCACTGTTTAATTTAGATTCGTTTTTTGTTTATTCACCTGCTGTAAGTTTGTTTAGTCTGGTCTAACAGCTGCGTGCAGTGAATGTTGTGCCACTTTCGCAGTATGAGGCCAAATATAGGCGAGTTAAAAGGATACCTTGTAAAAGCGGATTTTGTAGCTGTTTAGCTTAGTCTCAGATCAACCGTGGGATAAAGATTTCATACATGTAGTACTGAACTGAAAGTTGATAACTAGTAAGTTCTCGGAGACAAGTACCAGTGGCATGACTCATTGTGGTGTAGAAACCAACACTAGGACATAAGACTGGTGTTAATACAAGGTAACATCTGTTAGCTATGTAACGTTTATGATTTAGTTGATTTCTATGATGTAGTTGGTGCATGCAAACAGAGAGTCCTTGCCACAATGCAATGAGCACAGTTTGCAAATAGAAGAACATTGTCTAAGAGTTTTGACTTTTAGCTGTTAACATAGATATAACCATATATCGTTCGTTTTGACGCTACTTGACAACTTATCAACAGATCACTTCAGTATGACTATTATCTTGATATGATAATTAAAAGTTTCGTTTCTTTTCATAAGTCTAAAAATAAGGACATAAAAACGTCCAAAATGAAAACAACAGAAATAAGTTTGGTTAATTAAGAGCAGGAAGCAAATTCTTTGTACAAAGGTTTTTCTGTCCGGGAAACTTTCATTAGTAATGAAAAAATCATTTTAACGCCGTCGGGCATCCACGCCAAGGGGCCAATAATTTATTCACACTTTAACATAGCGTTCAACTAAAGTAAAGAACAAAAAACAAAAGACAAAGCAAAATCACATGTACTAAAGTTTTAGTTTTGCACTGCGTTTTTCACTTTCCTAATTTGAATTCTGTGAAGTTCTGATATTTTTCCCTACATTTCTTAATTTTCCTTGTAACACTGTTACGTTAAAGGCTGAACAAATTGGAAACGGGACATCTCAGTTACTCTCCAACAAAGACTCAAGGACAAAGCACATCAACATAAACCAAAATTTGCGATTAACATTTTTGGGCCAAAAAACGTATTATAGGATTTAATGATGTCAGGGGTTAAAATAAATAAAACGACCGCTAAAGAAGAAGCAAATTCCAGCTAACGGGTCATCGGCTGTATCTGATCGTACATCGATTCAAATAATCGGCGTTACGTTGTGGGCGAGAAATGTAAGTTAGTAAGGGATACATACTACAAATCCTTACTCTAAACAAAGGACTGACACAGCAGGGTCCAAAGTATAAGTCAGATCAAGTTTATCACTCAAAACTGAGGCTTTAACGTCGTATTAGAACAGAAAACTAAGAACCCTTTGACGAAAGGTATTACATAGTTGCTGAAAGGTTGAGCAGATAGCACGAAAGACCGTCACGACATGATTCGAATTCCCACACCGTAACAATCCATTAAGTTCAAACAAGATAGATTGAGTCTAATCTTGCCACTTATTAAGCCATTTTCTTATTCGCCTCACTATCAAAAATAATAAAATCCAAAGATTAACAGAATCAACGACCAAAAGTTCAAACCCATACCTCCCACTGCGTGTTAAACTTATTGTCGAGATTAAGGGGGCATTAAGCTGCAGTCTTCGGTTATTTACAAGTTATTAGCCACAAAGCAATTTGTGGAATAGTTTAAATTCATCTTTGGGGTAAGACTTGGTCAGGCAGGAATACAGCAATTAATGAAAGAAAACTGATAAACTAACACTTACAATTTTTAGTCATAGTTTTATCAACTATGTGTTAAGATTTTGAAATGCAATTTCCACCTTATGAAAAAAAAAACAAGTCAACAGCGCGAGAAAATCCCTATCACGATGTATCGATGCTTATATCTCTACTATAAGCTCTTAGTAACTGTTTGAGCACTCTGTGTTTAGAAGGCCTGATGTCATGTTCGGCCTCGAAATGATTTTCCAAAGAAGTTTACGTTCAACTCTGTGAAAAACGTTTCATGACTTGGTTGTTTTAACGACAGGAAATATCACGCCCTCGAAAAGGCGTATAATACCCCACTGGGGGGGATAAGAAAATATCATCACTTTTCCGTGGAAACTGCTTAAAAAACGCCTTTCAAGTAAAAATCTCTAAAATGCTATGAGGCGAGGGCTATTTGATGATTCTGGGGATAAGAACAAGGTTTATTTGATGGTTCATGTCTGAGCAGCGTTTTCCGATAAATAGAAAGTCGTGATATAGTGTTGAGTTCTTAAAACTGCCAGCCCTATAATATATCTGAACTTGTACGTTTTTAGCTTGAGTCCGTATGAACAGGAAATTCTTCGGCCGGCATAAAGATCAGTTTTTCGCCCCTTTCTTTATCAAAATCTGTTCAATTGTCATCAGAATGATGACGTCAATCATACGCAATTGTTTGCGAATTACCAGTGAGAATACTTGCGATTGTAATTCTCGAGTTTTCAAATTAAGGCTTAGCAGGTCATTTTGACGAAAATACGATACACCTGGATTCTCATGAGAAAAACTACATCGTCTTTAGAATTCTACAAACAACTTTCCTTCGCTTGTCTTTTTGGAGGGATGTGAAAAAGCCAGCGAACTCGGTCCGTTTATAAACCTCGATCTTGAGTACATAATCAGAAATAAAATGTTAAACTATTTGAATTTTCTAGATCGCTAGTATCAACTGATTTTTCCTCAGAGTCCATCGAAAGTTCGGCCGGCAAAATGTTCACCCTTCGGAAATAAACAGTTTTGCGTCCTGTAGAAATTGTTTTACATCTGATGAGTAACTTTTTATTCAAGACTATACAAGTATTTACATGCAGGTTCATAAACCGTGTATAAAACCGCAAATATTCGATGTAGAAGACAATTTGATAACAGGCCACCTTTGTCAGAAGGTCAAAACATTGTCTGACATTGTGTTGTCTCTGATAACTTCCGACATCACCATATCCTTAAATTCTTTTGCAGATAACATATAATATTTAGGATTATGAAGCCGGTTTTACAAATTTGAACAGCTCGACGCCGGTGGAAGGAGATTTCACTGCAGCGTACTAATCGCGTAGTGAGCGAAACTCAAGTCAGCCGTTACATTTCACAAGGTAAGCACTATTTTGGCTTGTAGCCGGTATGAGAGGGCAATCTTCTATTTCTATATTCTGACTAAAGTGCATTGACCATATGAATCTAGCAACGACGTACGCCTTTCGGTCAGCAAGCAATTTGAGGACATTGGTGAATTTACCGGCTAAGCACTAATATGGACCTTATATAGCATATTCGTCTTAGTAGCCTTGCTTCGCTGAGTTCAAGCTTCATGCACTTAAGACTGTGGAAATTGTGTACAGGATCAGTGCCGTTTAGTTTAGGTTGAGCTTCATCTATTGCGCCATTATTCATGCGAAAGCCTTTGAATCCAGTTGAAAAGCTACTTAGTTAAAATCGTTAAGACTTTTCCAGTGTTTGCTTCACTGACTTTTGTCGACTTCGAATCCAGTACAATAACATTACAGAAACCTAACCGCAGCCTTACAGTTTTCCACTACCTATTTTCACTTCTTAAACTTGGCTTTAATTTTGACGTTTTGTCGGTTTCAACGGGCATTCTGTTACGTTTTTTTTGTTTTTGTTTTTTGTTTTTTTGCGTCAGTCCTTCCTGAGTTGGGGTTAAAATTATCGGACTAACCATTATACATGTATTGTTTGCTTCGCAAATGTTTGTCAGTCGACTTTCAAATCTAGCAAAACATGAAAATACATAATGAGCTTACTTATATCTGAACTTAAACTCAGTCTTTCAGTTTTATGTTACCGATTTTCACTTTGTTAACCCAGATTTAAATAAACACCTTTGGTTTGTGATGACAAAGCATTTTCTATCAGCAAGGCAACTAGTCAACATAACCTTATACTCGGCAGCAATTGAGCGAACTTTCAAATTTGAAGTTTTAGCTTGATAATATAATTACTCCATTCTTGCTTAAGGAGAAAGTTTGTGTGAGAATCCAAACGTAATTAACTTAGCCATATTATTTTACGCTAATAATTCTCGATAAAAAGGACTTACAGAGACACGAAAAAACAGCAGAATCTAAGAAATTCGCACGAACATAGCGCCATCTAATTAAAAAGGCCTAAAATCGGTCGTAAGTTCCCCCAAAACCTATAATGTAACTTATGTACACGCAGGTCGAAAAATTGGATTAATCAATTTATGATGTACCTGTTTGATTCTGGCCAGTATAAACTACGAGTTTATGTACTTATAAGTTTCTACCCTGACTCGTGATCCAATATTTAAATAAGCTTAGAAGCTCTGGATAACATGGCCGATATTCGCCATGCAAAATTGTTCCATCACTAGAATCCGCCGATGATACAACGGTATTGGGGCGTTCTGCTCTAAGGAACAGTAGTTACAACGTGTTCCAAACTAGACGCACATCTTTCCGACGGTCTTTCTCGCAATCTTTGCAGCATTTTTCAGCTAGTTTTACAAAACGCGAAGGGAAGGAATTGTATTCGCTATTACGGGAGTAAGTTAAATCTGAGTATTGCTCAATTTTATTGTAATTAGGAGGTATCATCGTTCTGGTTGTTTCCTCGTAAGAGACGAGTTTTGCAGTGGGCCATAAAAAAGCGGCAACTATCTAGCATATCACCGCTTTAGCATGGTCGCTGCCTTTGTCGCATCACTTGGAGTTCACGGACCTTGTAGGAAGGTCTTACGCTATTTGAGAGACTTTTCGAGAAGCGGATTTGATGGCGTCGATTATTTACTGTACATGGGCACGGAAAATTAGACCATTTCGTGTGAAAACTATGGCCGTTGTGGTAAGGTTTCAGTCAGGAAAATTGAGGGTAGAATCGGAACTGACCTCTCAAACATTATCACCCCTATAATTTTTGAGAATTAAGTATGGCCCTAAAAAGAGAGAGCCACTTAGGGAAAAAGTTGGACTGCATACACTGCCTTGACTTAATGCGCCCATATGATTGATGATCGGTTTATCCTCAGGCCACACACAGGCTTTCTGTTCCTTCTAAACACTGAAGCACTCAGAGCACTTCTCTTCCACTAACAGTGAGGACAACACCGCCAATCATCGAGCTGACAAAAACTGACGAAGATAAGCACCAGAGAAAACGCTTTCCCGTCACTTTGAATATGAGCTTTCTTTTACAGGAGTTGTCGTGATCGTCGAAGAACGGCTTAACTAAAACAATGGTATCGTTGACAATTTCATAATCTTTGGAACAGCTGGTAGAATAGTTGTACCAGAGCTGTGCAGAGCACATAAGTAGTTTACCCCGACTATTTTTAATTTAGGAAAAAGACGAACTGAAAGCATCTTTTAACGGGTATCTCCAACGCCCCACTAAAACGGGAATTAAGAATTGGTCCCTGCCGTTTTCAGTCACTGACTATCTGTAAAAACACTTTAACTCCAAGGAGAGACAAACATCAAATTTTTCTTAACAATACCAATACATAATCAAGAGAAAGGTTTATGAGAATTAACAAAATGATCACATAAGGGAAAGTACTTTGATTTTTTATCTAGTTCTCCCATTTATTCTCCCACTTATTCTTCAAGGAAATGTATGGAGATTTTTGTGGAGAATTTTTATGTGGATACGGCCAGTCCGAACAGTGCCCGCGCGTCTTAGCGTGAGATGTCTAATCCATCTATTATGCTATTTATTCGAGGTAGGCGGTCAGCGTGTTTTGGATTATTTGTAAGCAAGAAATAAAAAAAGGGTTATATAAGTGTATACAAACACCAAAGTACAATGTACTTTGTTTAATGATTTCGAGTGCTTTCCATTAATAAGATTTGAGCACTTGATTGTCTGCCGCCGAGATCGTGAGTCAAGGCAGATCTAGTTGAGGGCCCAAAATACACTTTAAAGTAGAATTGGGAACCGGTTCGGTTTGAAATATAGGTCATTTGCATGGCCAGTTGAATGATTTTCTCATACCACTGGGTCGAGTTCCAGGAGGTTCAATCTGTTGAATAGTTTGAAATGATAGCATACAAACAAGAATGAATGTAAAATTCCAACAAATCGGATCACAGATTGCAATCACTTTCTTTGTTCCTTCAGACTATTAATTACTGAGTTTAAAGCTAAGATTATGAGTGTTTGGAGCTATTATGAAACTGAAGACACTTTTTTTTACCAATAAAAGTAGTTGAGGACTAACTTCGGGCAGTTTCCTATTCCACAGATGAAAAAAGAAAACACTAACGCTTCCAAAGTCCATTTCATCTACAACCCACCCACATTTGTTGGTGTAAGATACCACAGCCACGCTATTGCAAACATGTCCGGAAAAAAAAAAACTGTAACCCTTGACCATTGAAAGAAAATTCTGTGACTCAGTTACCTGTCGTGTTATTGCCCAACAAATATGGAAACGAAGGAACGGTCTTATGTCGTGATACATGAAATTTACTTGAACCTCGTACTTGCGCTATTGTTCACATGTTAATTTCGTTTGAGGTAGACAGCGGGTAGTCTGTTATCGTGTCGATAATTTGAAAACGATTCACAGCCAACTCTCAAGTCTTCCAATTAATGGTCTAAGAAGGAACTTTACTCCATTTAAAGTACTTAAAGTTGACAAGATTTATGCGAACCTGCAGTGAGTTGCGGTCGATCAGAGGTTTGCTTAAAAACGCAAACGTTTCCCTGAGGCATCCTGAGAAACAACGCCGGAAAGTAAGTGGTTTATTAAGAACTGAGGATAAAGCCCGACTACCAAAATATAAAAATCCTATGAAATAGGATTGCAAATAAGATTTCCTAATGCCATGAATTCCACTGGTTTAAGTAATTTCATACTCGATCATCAATATGAACTTGTCGAGAGCAAGAACGATAAGCAATTTGTACAGTAAACGGATGATCGACGTTTAAGGAAGAATGATCTCCTAGTCCGCACGGAGGATGGTAAATCGGAGCAGAAAAATCATCGTCCGATTTTAAGGAGTAAACTAGCCATTCTTACTTTTAACAGTTCTTTCCTAAAAGTGTCCAAACGTCAAAATTTATCAATAATTTCAAAAGTAGGTTGAGTATGATCGTCCGGGTGAACGTAGTCCTGAAGAGAACTATTGTTGTTGACAGTGACGGACGTTTCGACAACCTATGCATTAGTCATTTTCAGAGTCAAAGTGAGTTGTATCACGTCATTTGATGGTATTAAACTCTGGTTTATAATTTCCAAGTTCCAAAGTCTACGAATACCTATTCTAGGCCTTTGGAAACTCAACGGTTTCGTTTCAAGGAACGAAGCTTTCGACCGTGCACCGTCTTCATTCAGCGGGAGAAGCAGTGGCTGAATGTCTCAATTAACAAGTGGTAGCTAGTATATGGCGGGAAGTTTGTAACCCCACAATCTGTATTTAGGGTTGGACGCTATCGTCTGTTTTAGATGACATTAGCTATAGGGAGCTTAAGCAACAATGACGGCGACGGCTACGAAAACGTCACTTGAAACTGAAGTAAAATTGGACTACTTCAAACTTTACTACGCTCATTCCATCTCATTTAATTCGTCAAATGTTGACAGCAAATTTTTCTAGAGTTGAATTCTAAAGGACTGTATCGAAGTTCGGGAGAAGACAAAGAAAGCCGTTGTATTGTGTTCATGTCCTACGAAAAACGTTAAATTAGGCACTTTCACGTCGTAGTCGTTCAGTGACAACGAAGAAATGGACAAGAAACGTGATGCACGTGCAAAGTTGTATTTTTTCTGATGCAACCCTACTGTTTTTTTGCCGTTCTCGTTACCGTCTCAACTGTCGTCGTTTCTTAAGCTCCCAAATTCTTGATTCTGAAGTCACTTGCAGTTGTCACGTGATCGAATTGAGATCACTTGACGGTAAGTTAAAAGACAAGAAGTTAATTAGAGCGGTTTTCATTTGAGTGTCGAAAAGTAATTGGTTTTGCACTTTCTACACGATGCGATTGGCTTAAAAGATTCGCGCCACCTTTTCATCCAATCAGAAGTAAAACCAAAGCCAATTGTGACGCGCTCGCATGCATTTTCCCGCGCTTTGCGTCAGCCACATGTAATTACTGCGAGTTTTGATTGGTTCAATGTATTGTCTGTGTCCTATGTGATTGGTCAGAGTAATTACTTTGGTTGTGGTTTTACGACACTCAAACGAAAACCACTCTATAACCAAAAGTGTCAACAAGACCGCAATAATTTGCATGCTTTCTACACAGGTTTATCCAACATGCGACACAAATTCAACAAGCTATGTACCGTTAGATACCTCTTAATGCTCACCTCGCTTACTGGGATCCTCAATCTTGTATATCTGATGTTCCTTGCGGACATAAAAGGAAATCTGGAACTCTACATATCACAACGATTCTCGCCAGTTGTGGTTGGAAGGCAAATTGCTAGCGTCCAAGTTGATTCTGAGCCAAAGGTTGTTGCCGGATCAAGCTTGAGCTACTTGGAATTACTAAATTTGGAGTTAAAAGACATCGTCCAAAGATACATGACTTCTTCATCGACGATTTCTAAGCACTACGAGGTAAACAATTTGCGGGATAGCAAGCTGCCACAACAGGAATACGTTTATGGCTCTTTCGTTCCACGGTGTTCACCGACGCCATTTTTGTTGATTTTGGTGCATTCAAGCCCCTTTAACTTTATGGACAGGGAGTCCATTAGACTGTCATGGGGGCGCGAAGACAATCCCATTAACCAAGGCAGTTGGACACATTCTGGAAGGTAAATACTTGATCGTCAGTAGAGAAACGAGATCTGTAATGAATGTTTATGGAGGTGACTGCACGATGCAGTTCGCATGTCATTCGTATGTGACCGAAAAAAAAACACTTGCTCACCAGGATCAGTATATGTTTCTGGGAAACTGCCCACCTACCCCTCCCCTAAGCCAACATTTCGCCCTAAGTGAGAAGTAAGTGTTAATGTTGTCTCAGGGGAGGGGTAGGTGGGCAGTTTCCCAGAACCGTCTATTCCGTTAAATGTGATGGAGAAATAACGCAGCGTAACATCTTGGGGACAGCCTTGTTATAGCTGGTAGTTAAAGTAGATCATATAGAGTGGTGACGTTATCAATTAAACAAGTTTGCTAGGCACATAGAACTTTATAACCCTTTTTTCATATGAAATGTTTCTGGAGAAATAAGTAAAACTATATTATTATTATCATCATCATAAATCCGTTATTAAAAAATTTACTCACCAAGTCCTTTCTTTCAGGTCATGGAAAACGGTTTTTCTTGTTGGTCTAAGCAACAGTTCCAGGCTCAACAACCTACTAAAGCAAGAAGCTCAAGTGTATAAAGACATTGTTATAGGAGACTTTCTCGACACATACCGAAATTTGTCTCTCAAGACACTCCTCGGACTACGGTGGTCTTTGCAACACTGCCAGGCGACATATATTCTTAAAACAGACGAAGACTGCTTCGTCAATGTCTTATCATTCCTCCAGTGGCTGCAAGATTATCACGTGACCAACGGTTCCAAGGCATTATACGCAGGAAATATCCAGGAGGATATGGAAGTAGTGCGTGACAAAAAACATCGTTATTTTGTATCTACCAAAGACTTTAGCAAACATATGTATCCGCCATACGCTTCTGGAGGCGGGTACGTGTTTAGTGGAGGCCTTCTACAAAAACTGTTGGCAGCATCACAGAAAGTTCCTCTTATTCCAGTGGAAGATGCTTGTATCGGACTATACATGCAGCGCATCGGCGTGAAACCAGTCCACAGTACTAAAATATTGCCTTTCGTCTTCTGTGATGGTACGAGGCATAGTTTAAGTGAGAGACCCATTTGCCACTTTCGCGAGCCCCTTGTGCTACATGGCATTAGAGACATACTTCATATACAGACGCATTACAACGTCCTGTTGATGACTTTCATCCCAACAATATGTTCGTATGTAGACAATCAATCCTTTAGTAAGAAATTCGAGTTATCCTGTTAAAGTGTCCACTACTATAGATAACAGAAGTTGTAATAAAATCATTTATGTGTACGAGGTCTCACTACTTGTGGAATATTCAAGCAGTATTAGGGAGCTTAACCAGCAACGTTTTTGAGCCACGCACGTCAACTGGCCGGAGGTGAGCTTATTTTCTTTGCTCTTTTAATATGCCTTGACGCCACCAAATTTGTATGGCTAAGTGTCTTTAATCTTATAAAGACGATTTACTTAAAATTTTGTTCAAATCACGCCTCAAGTTTGCCAAAAGTCCACTTCCGGTTGATGTGCGCCGCTGAAAAACGTTGCTGGCGACCTACTCTTAACTTCTTCTCACATTGTAACAGACGCATCTATAAGATGGACAACTCCAACTCTAAAACGGACGCCTATATACGCCCCTACACCAAACCAAACTAAAATTATTTAGAGAGACATTAGACAGCTCGAAAAACTGATAACTTGTGACTAGTTTCTCAATCCTTTACTTGAATTTGAGAGATGCGAACCTTTGTTAGATCAACCTCGAACTCTACGATACAAATGCAGTCGACTCTCTCTCAACGAACACCTCTATAAGACGGACACGTCTGTAAAACTGCTGCCTGGTTGGATCAGTTGGGAGAGCGCCGGTCTGCTGAGCGGGAGGTCACGGGTTCGAACCCCGGCCGGACCAACACTCAGGGTCTTTAGATAAATGAGAAGAAAGTGCTGCCTTTGTAATGACATCTGCAAATGGTTAGACTTTCTAGTCTTCTCGGATAAGGACGAAAAACCGTGGGTCCCGTCTCACAGCACTTACACTTATCTGGCTCTTGTGGGACGTAAAAGAACCCACACCACTGTTCGAAAATAGTAGGGGACGTAGAACCCAGAGGTGTGGTCAACCTTCACACATCACATCATTCACATCATGGGTTAGGTGGGTACACTAAGCTCATAAATGGACTGAGAGCGGCTGTCAGTGGCACCTTTGTATGCTGATGTCCGAGCTTACTGTTCACCTGTTAAAACGTATTGGAAAAGGGTACGTCTGTTGTCCTCTCATCCAAGACTCTTCATTCATTCAAAACGGACACCTAGAGTTGGTCCCTGTCTTTCTTTACTCCCTTTATTTAACTTTCTATAAGACGGACGCGTAGTACCGGTCCCAAAGGTGAGAGTTGATTATAGCTACTTCGTGGGAATTAACGATCCTTCCATGGACGAGAGCCGATAAACCGGTCTTTGAATAAAGGCCCTAGAGATGGTCCCTTCCTTTCTTTAGTAATTATCAGAGACTCTCTATGAGGAACCCACTATCCTACGTAACAGGTGCATAAACAATTTAGGGCGCAGAAAGGGGCGGACAGCTAGGGAGGAACCGCGCGTGACGTGTGTGTTCTGCTCTCTCGAGCGTATCGTTTATCTCGTGCATCATGTTTAGTCTGGTATAAGGTTTACACAAAGGCACCATCGACGCAAGAACGGGCGCGCACGACACAAGCGCATGCGCAGTAACGTCTTGATAATTACTTCCACTGCGCAAGCACGAGTATAACGAAGTTGTGAGTGCGGTTGAGTAAGCGTGTAAAAACAGCAATCTCTACACCTGAACCTGAAGGCTTATGGATGCGCATAGCATCCGCAATAGTTAAGGGCTCTGGGTTCCAGAATTGTAAAAACAGATCCAACATTTTGAGAGTAAAAAATGAAAAAAAAAATGATTTGACAACTCTTCACAGCATCTCAAAACAATGTTGAGAGGGGTCTACATTCAAAACATCCTTTTAACAAATGCTGTGTGACAACAGGAAACGGTGTCTCCCTTAGAAGATGAAGTAGAACTTCTTTTCTTTTTAGGTCTTGGGACTTAATGATACGCTTATCAAAAGAGAACTTTTTATTATTATCTGTCAAATAACTTGTCTAACAAGTACTTCACAGGTAATTTGTCATTGAAACAAAATATAAATAGCACTTTCTTCCCACAAAAATTTAGCTTTGAACCAGAAATCTACCTCGAAACTATTACATGTACAACACGTTTCTCTAGTAAAAAGCGCGTTTTAGCCAATCAAAGCGCGCATAGACTGTAGCCTATACAGAGCTGGAAATAACATGTCAGACGAAATCTTAACGGTGGTCGGAGATGATGTCCAGACGATGTAAATACCAGTAGATCATTTTGCAGATGAATAAAATCTACCGTGAGGAGCGCAAGTGAATAGGCCACTTCCGAGTTCCAAAACCCTCACGTTTAAAATAAAGCTAGGTACACAACCTTTCTTGTGAAAATGAGTTTTATTTGCATGAGAGTGAAAGAGGATTTCCATATCAAAGGCTGAGCACCTACCCTCGTTTTGAAACAGAGGCCCGGGGGAACTCGGAAATGGCCTATTGTCGAACCAACGAAACAACATATACAATTGTAATCGATCAGTCTAATTGCCAATCCCGCGCCTGCCCTGTCGTTATGGAAACGCGTAATGCATCCAGGATCGAGTCTGACCACAATTTTGCTTTGTCCGACCAAACTAGTGACTTAGTCGGGGACTGTCTTTTCAAGAGAGAAAAATTATTTCCAGCTCTGAGTCTGTATTATAACGTACATTATAATATTACCCTATTGTTAGGTATTTTTCTTGACATATCCGAAACGTTCTGGGACATGCAGAGAATATAAAGAAATTGACTTTTTATCACCAATTTAGCAAAACTAAAGTTTGAAGAAATATACAGCAAATACAGGAACTAAAGAGGGCTGTGTCACGGCAGTCCAGTTCATTTTGTTGAAGTTTGCCAATTACTCGCCCTCAATCGCTATGGAACTTAAAGTATGCAAAGAAACTACATGCAAATGGCAAAATCAGAGACCCGGGACAAACAAATATGTCTCCTGAGCATTATTTTTGAAGTTGCAAGCAGCAGGGATCAACTTTGAAAAACTGTTAGGGTGAACAGTTTTCAAAAACCCTAATTTCAATCCGTTTCAATCTTCTTCAGTTTTGCCTATCCGTGGCATCTGTTATTTCTGTTAAGTTATTTTAACCTTCCTTTAAAGATTTAAGCGGTTATTTTTATGTTTCTCTTAATTTAACGGGCATTTTGTAATTTCCTAATTTTGCTGAATTTCGTGACACAGCTCCTTTAAGGTAAAAGCCCGCAAAAAGCAACAATTCTGTTATGGCTGCAAACTGACTGGCAAAGAACTCTCAGAAACATCTTGAGAGTTCAGGAAAATGTTTTCCATGTCTACTTCTGGTAATATACACAAATAAATACAAAAAAATCGAGATTCCTTCTAAATCTTTCGCTCTACAACGTCTCGCTTTAGAGACAGTAGTACATTCAATAACAGATGACAAATGCAAAATGGCAGAAATACCACAGTACAATAATTTACAAACTCAGACTGAAGTCTTTTTTCAAGCTTCATAGCACTGAAGATATTAACGATCGTCTTCAATCTTTAGTTATTATCCCCTACCCCCTACCCCTACCCCTACCCCCCGGTAAGATGCAAGACATTAAAACAGGTCCAAGCAAAGAGAAGTTGCATTCTGAGCAAGAAACATACTCCAGCGTCTACAAAATTGGAGCCAGAAATCTCAACATCTTCATCTTTGAATACGAAGTTAATCAATAGAGCAGATCATGGTACAATGCAGTTAAGCCACTGCCTGGCTTACTATAACCAGTAATAAACCTTTTGACACCCTCGCCATGTTTGTCTGCAGCTTTCATAATGCAGTAGGGCTTAGTAAGCAACGACAAAGGCCAACATTCTAGTTCAGATCTTCTTCAAACAGAGTCAGAAATATCAGACATCTGGCCAGCCTAGTCTAGCCAAATTAAACAATGCGTCCAAACTTCCATGAATTTCACGCTCCAAGACACCAAATATTGCCTTCAAATAAACAATACAGGGCAAAGAGCGCATCCACACATCATCTTTGTCGGGGACGATTGATTTCCTGAAGTTGATATACAAAGATGTTTCCATTCTGTATTATTGGAGAAAGCTCCATTTTTACTGAAGATCGCTCGGCTCATGATTAATTGTACAAAGGCACATATTGTAACCCCAATGATGTGTCTTTTACAGCTCTTAAAATAATAAATAACACTTGAAAGTCTTGAGGGGATGGAATGAGCCGCCTTTTATTTGCAGGTGTGCCGATCATAAATTCGTACGCACGTTTTGCAAGTCACGTAACAGCACCAAACAAACTTGCACTGGCACCTGTTTTCTTCACGCACTACCTGAGTATTGTAACCTCCCCCACAACACAGGTCATCGCATCGGTCCCTTCCCTGAGAGGTCTTGTTACACACTCGCCCAGATGTCCCAAGAATGCCCAGCTTGGCGTTGGGCGTGCAGTAGTTTGGCGAGTGGTTTAGGTACACCAGCGTGTCCCTTGATATTCGGACCCTTTTGTTCTCTTTCCTTCGGAGGCGCCTCTTCTTTTTGATGACCATCGCTTCGACGGCATCGTTATACTTGGCTTTTAGAGCATCGCCGACTTTAGCAAAGCTTGGTGCAGTTTTCCAGCAGGTCTTTACCGCACAGGAGCCTGAAACACCATGGCAACGGCATTCGTTGCTGACCAAACTTTGTACTGCCTGTACGGACAATTGTAAACAATTGTGAACTAAAGGTTATCAAATGTTATCAAACACTCAAACATACGGAATCAACCAAAGCTTAGTCCACATTCCAACTAAGTTATTAGTGTAAAGAGAGTGGGGCACAGAAGACGGTAGTGAAGGGAAATTTTCATGATGCGTGATTAGCTGTTTTTATTTTTCCTGAATCGTGAATTTAATAAATCATTCTTTTTCCGTGACCAAAAAGTTGAGCGTGCCCCGAGAAAAATTCCTATTAGCAGTCGATTTGCGTGATTTCATTACTTTTTCTCGTGATTTTCAGTTTCGAGACCTCCCGAAGATGAAAAAAGACATGCTGAATATTATGACTCGAAAACTGAAATGAAATTCGTGATTCGTGATTAGTTATTTTATTGGTCAAAGAACCGTGCCAGAAACCGTGTAGAGCAAGGTCATTGATACAAGATTTTATGTAACACGCACATACTGATACGATCTGCAATGGTATCCTCTGCTGGTGCTAATAAATTAAGCTGTTGTTGATCGTTTTTACGTTACCGTCTTTGCACCAAGAGAACCACCACAATTAAGGCTAAAGCCTACACGGCTAACAAGGAGCTAGCGCTGTGAAAGCAAGCTTCTAAATACCGTTATGGTGCATGTCAAAAAAGCAATTGGTTTGATTAGCAAAGCAACAACTCTGCACGAACATCACGCTTTTTTGTACGACTAAAACGTGCAAATACTTAATTTCACGTTTTGTGGAGGACGCGAACAAACCATGGCAAAATTTTCTTTTTCCTTCTAAACTTCGATATGGTTCTTAGGAATTCAACTCTAGGAGAGTTCGCCTACGTCTGAAGATTGAAAGAACTTTTTAAGCGACGTTTCGCTGCCCGTGCCGTCCTCTGATTTTAAGGTCCGTAACTAACGCAGAACCAACAGACACTGAGGCAAACGCAGAGGCGTCTAAACTTAGTGCTACTACGTCTGGCGCCCTTATTAAAATGTCTAAAAGGTTAAGATAGCGAAAGAGCAAAGAGGAGTCAAGTGAAAAAGAAGTGTCTTTAGTGCTGGTGTTTGCGCTTATAAATTTGACAAATTTGTTTTTCCTTGTTTGCACGTGCAAAGAAGCATACACACATATGCTAACCATCAAGTAAAGGATTCTGTTTCATTTTCTAGGTCATGCTCTTTCGCTTACTTCGCGGCCTGGACTCGACGTTCGGAACATGTAGGCCTGGATAACTAAGACCTAACTACAGGCAAGCTCACAGCCCTTACGCGTAGTTTCTTCTTCGTGCGTGTAACGCAAAGATTGCAGTGTGTATGTTTTTAATTTCAACTTGAAAAAAATTAATAACGCGGAAACAACGCAATGAGAGCCGAATATCGCATATTGGTTAGGAGGTCAAAAGAGCTGTCACATATTCCTAATTAATGAGAGACGTTCTAGCTGATACCTATCAGTGAGTGTAAAATCACGATAAAAATAAAACTATACGAAATGCATGGAGTTCAGCACGTCAGTCACGACTCGATTATCCCAACAAGGTGAATCAAATAGGAAAATGAAATCGAAAGAAAGTAGTGATTTAATATACAAGAAGGCTCTCGAGAAAATTCTGGATTGTATAAATAGTTTTCACGGATTGCTCTACAATACTCGCCAAAAAATCATTTTCCCTGTTTAAGGCAGAGAGAAAAGGGAGCGAAATTTTACGAAGCATCTTGGGGTTTTTGCCTGAGATTGTAGCTATACGTAAAATTTACCAGTCACTCTGCATGGAAAAGTTTCAAGTCGTGGGCATTTCAAGATAATTTGAGACCACCCAATCCGGCCTATTTACAAAGAATCCATTAAGAATCGTTCGAGAACCATTAATCTTCCAAAGGCGTGGTTTTCTGGTGGTTTACAAATCGAAATTGTGACCTCACGTGCTAATCTGCTATCAATTTTTGTCTTTTTGAAAAAAGCGAATTGCGGCGCTAGCCTTTTCCCAGCACATAACTCTTTAAACAAACCCTTATAAATAGACTCTAGCTGCAACGAATAGGAGACACACTCGTGTTTTTCCAATCGCCTTCACCGATCTGTACTGGCACCTCACGATTTTAAATCTCCGTTATCGCCCACCTGCACGAAAAGTATTGCAACCCCGCTATTTTAAAACGCACCACTTTACTTTGGGCAGCGCGGGTTATCAGAAACTCTGTTTAAAATAGGTTAGTATGGATGCAATAGGCCAATATTTACGGATTCTGCTTGAAGGGATAGGAGACTCAAAACCTCGCGCTTCTTCGATTAAGAATGGCGCATCAGCACAAAATGAACATGACAATGGAAAACCCAGTAAAACGTGGGATAAATCAGTATACAAAAACTTTTATCGTTCCTTTACCTGTTGTTTAATATAAGAGGATGGCGTTTCAGAGGACCTACTTAGTACAAAATTTCACAGACTTACATAATTTATTGAACAACTTTTCGTTCACACGGTCTGGTTTGTAAGTTGTACTCAGTTAAATGTTACTCATGCCGCTATTCAATCCTTCACTGCCTCTACAAACATGCTTAGCTATGGTGTTAAGCCTTTTTAGTATTTTATCTGCTAAAGTTATTGTGCAGAGGGTGAGATTTTAGCCAACTCCTTCTGCTTCTACAGGACGCTCTCTCTCAATTAACAGAAGAGAGGAGTCACATTGGTAAGAACATGGCAGGAAGTGTTGAATTCCGCAATCATCCAAACCTAAATCCCGGCAAGAGTAACTCGGTTATCACAAAACCGATAAAACGTTTATAAGCAGTTAACAAAAAGATGTCCCCGCGTATTTCAAATATTAAAGTTTGTCAGTTCTGCCACTTATGAGAAAACACAAAAGACCCTTTAGGGAACAGACACCAACATTAGGGTTGCTTTTTATATTTCATAAAGCAATTCAAAATTCGCCACGTCCACAAGAAAAGTTTCGGAAAGAACTACAATACACGAATGACTTTACACCCAGCGAGGGTACTGGCTGGATCAAGCAATCAATTAGGCCTACACGGAAGCGAATGTTTACCACGTTAAAGAAACAGCAAAACACAGAATTAAACACGTAATTATCAATTTCCCTTGTCACACTTCCGTGTGTTCCGCGCGATTACAGTAAATGCCGCACCCGAAACATTTAGCATCATGACGGCTATGATGATAATTACGCCGGCACCCAACACCTCAACCAGCCGACCCACATATTTCCGCATAACTCGGTTGTTCGGTTCTTTCCAGTTTATACGTTAACAAAGAGAGGTGAACAACTGGAGAATAACGAAGATGCTCCTTCAAAAGCAAAATAAAAGAAAAAATTAGTTGTGGGGCATAAACAGTTGGAAAAAAAGAACGAAAATTTCAGCCTGGCCTGGCTCATATTGCGTTTACTAAATGCGCTACCTCACTCTCACAGAACTATGATTTACACAAAATTTGGTTTGGGACCGTCACTAAAGATGAAGGAGAAACCATAGAGTTCATAGACAAATGAACAACATTTCTAGGAGACTTTGTAGGAAAAAATAAAACCACGAGAAGGGTTGTAAATTACTGACTAATACCAACAAATTGCTATGGGATTTGAAGACGTAATAACAAAGTCATTTTCTCCCGGATCAAAGAAGGTTTAAGTGGTAATTGTTAATAGCGCATCGCTTACGTTCTGCTTTGAGTCGTGTGAAATACCAAACAGAAATTGAGTTCTCAACAGGAATACTGCTGCAGTTATTTAATAAATGGATGAATGGATCACAAACTATTTCTATTCTAATCCTAGAAAAATACGGATACAAATCTTGACTACGTAAAAAAGGCCGAACTAGTATACGTGTCGCACGTACTTCAAGCGGCAACAAATTAAACAATACGCAATATCCGACGTACCGCTTTCCTTGCCGCTGTTTTTACATCAAATCCCTCCAAAGTACACAAAAATCGAATTAGCATCGGTCAGGATTTGACAGTACAATGTTGTTTAACGAATCACGTACCACAGTGTAGTCAAAAGAAGGCTATTTATTCTGTTTACGAGATCTCAACAACCGAAATCTTAAAGTTATTAGTCACTAAACGACAAACGACTACACTTATGAAATGCTTAAAAACAACAGCAATACAACAACCCTTTTAAGTTCTAAAGCACGGAGTACTCTGTCCAACTATGTAAACATCGGTTAAACTCCTCAGAAAACATTGTTAATCCTTATTTCACATGTTTATGAATGACGCAAAAGCAGTCACTAGAACCAAGAACGCGAATTTGCCGCAGATAACTAAACGACAAAAAGAGCCGGTTGAAATCGATTGAAATCGGAAAATATTCCTGTTGAGGTGTAAAAAGCTAAATGATCTCCAAGCTCCTCCCAGTACTTTGTTTTTAAAATTAAAACTGATAATGTCAACTGATTTATAGATGTTGCTCCGTATTTTACCAAGTCTTTATTCCTAAAGACGGGTTTTAAAACAAGATGTTGTAACTAGCAACGAACGTAAGAAAACCCCGGCTAAAAGTGATAAATTGTTTAGGATCAGAAAAGTTGGTGGCAACCTCAAGAAGATGGAATTGGATTTGGTTGTGATCTTTGAAGGTGCACTCAATAGTCATTCTTACAGCCAGCTTGTTACGCAAGTATTTGGGCTCCGGGAATAAATTAAAGACATAAGGATAACAAGTTATGAAGACGTAGACTTTAGAATGGGCCTTAATCCTTTTGTTTTGTTTGGCCTGAGGTCAACGTTTTACACTCTGCAAAGGCGTATAGTAACAAATAGTTACTAGTAGGCCAAAGTGAATTTATTATAAGTCCTGCTGAGTTTTCGCTGTACCCCTCAGATAAATTCAACGAATGTAACTATGACCTGAAACTAGAAAACGTCCCAATCGTACAAGTCGTAAAACAAGTTCGATGCTATTTTCTCTTGAAACACGTGCAAAACACATTGGTTCTTTGATGAATTATTCCACGAGGGTAGGAGCCAAAAAGGCAGGAACCCACGATAACGAGCTAGGGAGGGACCATAACTCATGATTTGGACAGATTTACAACTGAAAGGAATTTCACCAAACCAGACGAAAAATTTTCAAATTCGACAGTCACAGACGGAATCATTTCGAAACTGGACGAAGGTTATAGTTATCTAACATGTGGTAAAATTAAATTAGCAGCGACTTGTGCGGCACGGGAAACTCGACATCCGCCATGCAGCTCGAATGTTACAACCACTTGCAAAATCGTTTACGTAGGCTATCTTTTTCACCTAATATAATGTGTTTAACAGCTAATTCTGTTAGTGGTGAAAAGGAGAAGGAAACCAGTACATTCAATGACTAGAACGATGGGGAATAAATCTCACTGGACGAAGGACCGACTTTTGTGGACGGAGAAGCAAAGAGGAGGCAGTTTTACCGTTCAAGTTAAACCTAATTGCGTTGAGTAAACTTTCTAAAGAATTTTACCACGCTAACAATTAATGGGGAACTTGATATGTGATTGGCTCCTTGTGATTTGCACGGACATAGCAGGAAAGTTTAAAATGCACGCAAAAAAAACTTCTTAACAAGAATTTCTCTCCAAAAACTCATCAAATGTTATAAATAGCGAACTCGCCCGTGCTACGACAGACATACTATATCAACTTCATTCGGCTAACTTTTTTTACATATCTCAAAATGGCTCCATCTCACTAAGAATGTAGACCTATTTAATTAGTAAATGACTCTATGAGAGCTGATCAAAACAAGATCCATATGCTCGGCTCATTAAATCATGAAGAGATGGACGATAAAACTGCAAGCAACTTCTTTTAAAAGAAAGAGCCATTTACACGTCCCTCCTAGCCTATTTAGTATCTCTTTATGCAGGCTTTAGTGTGATATGCCTTTGAAAACTATCAAAACTAATAGCAGGTATTATAATCTATTACATGCAGTCCTACCATCACTGAGCTCTTCATTCGAAAAATCTACGAAATGTATCAAAATTCTTTGTTCAGAACTCTGAACTTCAGCGAGGTCGTATAAGTAAAGAACGGGAAAATATTGGCTTTAATCAAGGAAAGACAGAATTCCGCAAGACAACTTTCCCATTAACCTAACTTAGGTGTGAACTACTGGGACAATTAAAGGATCATATTGAAAATGAGATCACATTGGTATAATAACTGATAACCATCTAAACTCGATAGGGAAAAGTCATACCTAGACTATAAACATGCGCAACTTGGACTGAAGAGCTGACAACAATAATCTTTGCTGAGCCAGCTGTTTTTAATCTCCCACGTTCCTCTTAAGTTTAAGAACGCGGATCGAAGATCGGGAATTTAACTTAAAGTAAATAGTAAGTAATGGTAATAACCTACCAGTCGGCCTGCCTCGTTGTTGTGAAGATTCATGAGATATCGGCTTGCCCTTTTTCGAGAGCGCATCTTTCTGTCCACGACGCTCCCGCGCGAACTGTACTCAGGTGCGTCGACAAACATCTTGGATAACTGTATTCCAAAGTTGATATCATCGTTACAACCTCCCCACTCCCATCCCCTCGCTGGCTGTGTTCTCTTTCTTCGCGTTTCACAGGCGCATTCAGCGAGATGTCCAAGCCGGCACGATCTACTGGCCGCCTGAACTACGCCAGCTGATGTTATTGCATACACGAAGGCTGCCTCTCGACTTCCTGTCACGAGAGAGATGAAGCTTGTTAGGGCATCGGGGAAACTTTACAAGTGTTCTAATCAGTAACAGCATTCACTTACCTATGTTTATGACCTCGCCGAACACGGACGAGGAATTAGTGGTGGGACAATTCCAGCGCTCTTTTTCAAACTGTTTCTGACACTCAGAGATCCCCAGACTGGCCCCTTGCCTTAGTGTAGGGATCAGGTCCGGCTTATTCTCGCAGACGTTTCTCTGCTGTGAGGACAAGTCAGGAACTCCACCACAAGTTGTCAAGTTGCCATTGCTTCGAGTGCTAAGCGCCGAAATTCCCATCCACCTTGAAACAAGACAAGAACTTAAACATGAGCAAGCTAGATCAAAACCACGCAAGGATGATGTTCCCATCAAATTTGTAACGCTTCTGTTTTTGATTTCAATGAAAACAAAGTACACAAAAAGGAAAAAAAAAAGATACTAACATCCAGCTGGCAGTGGTTCGGTCTTGGCACAAGCTTAACAACAAAGTACAGACCACTAAGTACGGCCTCTTCATAATCTTTTCACGAGTTCTCCTTGGACAGCTATCACTTCAACAAGGTGCTCTCGAGACGTAAGTGTTCACACGTGATATTACAAACTGTTTCTCCACAGCTTTGCTTTTATCGCTATACTTCACGGCAGGGCAAGGCATTTCACCTGTCATCGCTAATGAGCAGGGCCGTTCCTGATTGGTTGAAACAAGTGACATCAGTCGGTTTGTTCTGACGCATGGGAAGGTAGAGGGGCGACCATGCTCACCAGATATTCCACCAAGCACATGGAAACAATTTGAAAACTGTTTTTCCTGGATGGAATTTCCCAAATATTTTCGCAAATTTGTGCTGCAGGGGTATTCTGGTTTCACGTAGCGAGATGAAAATGGCAGTAAAATGTTCAATGCCTTTAATAGCTAAATTTCCGCTTAAGTGTTTATCGTTTGACAATGATTGTTTGTGTATCGCAGGGGGTGGGCGGAGAAAAGTAGCTAATTACAACTCAATCGATCAATATGAATGATCTGAAGACATGTCAAGCCATATCTGGGACAAAAATCAGCCAGAAATATATAACGAAGGCCACCTGAAAACATTAATCGATTATTCCGCGGCAGTAATGTTAACTAAGCGCTAATATCTTCTAAAAGAAAACACGTCTAATGCTAAGCGATAAAACGCATCAGACTGCGCGAATTCCGCACGTTTTTCACACGCAGGTCTCAAAAGCACAGCGCTGTTTTTTTATATTTTTTTGTTTAAGGTCAAAGCTGCGCCGATTGATTACAGTAAGACGGCTTTTCTTTTCTACAATTAAATGCAAAATAAACAGATGATAAAGGGCGCAATGTGCCGTGCATTAGTGTTTACTTGTGTCTTTTCAAACTCTGGCAGAGATCGACTTTGTTGCACGACCGACAGTACAAAAGGGGTTAAAAGGGCTCCCCGGACTTGCTGTTGTAAAGTTTTCCGGCATCGATAACGAGCCGGAACGCGGAACGTAGCATACGTAACGGAAAGGAATTCTCATTACAAAGCAGTAATCAGTTCGATTTCACAACGCGACGATTTTCTTCCTCTTTTAAATAGTCACTGCAGATTATTGATTAAACAAGCGCAATTGGTATTCGTCTCGTCTCGTCTCGTCGCGTCTACATGAGCATCACCGTGCGGGGTGTTATGTATATATCCGATAACAAACCTTTTCTAAGAGCAGGGTTCGCCTTGAAGACAGTTAAAAGAACAAAACAATCGGATTACCGTACTTGACTCTAGTATTTCCAATTATCGCACTTAATACGTTTAGACTCAAATAAAGAGTTAATTGAATAACAGAGTTTCCTTTCAACGGGACACTACAGAAAGCCCCAGCGCGAAAAACAAGATCACTCGTCTGAAGAGATGATTGCGATCGATATCATCTCAGTAGCATGGCCGAAAACGTATTTCCGTACGGGAGAAGTATTATCGAGGAACGAATCAGGGAGCGTGGTTTTAAGAGAACGCAGCAAAACGGCGCCGGGATACTGCTGCTGATCGTTTACAGCGCTGACAAATACAATGCAAAAGCTGATTATTCTTTAGTCGCAGAAAACGCTCTCAACACCTAAGTGTCTGTCATGGTAAACGTGGATTTGATCGGGTTAAGCCACTTAAACAAGTCACTCAAATGATTATAGTAATGATAAGAAAGGGAGACCTCGCCTTCTTTACTAGACATGCTTATCAAACACGCAATTTCATGCTTGACCATGCAATTGAGAAGATAAACTTGACAAAGAATCCTCTTGACCCATGATTTATCAACATTTTCAGAGCTGAGTTAATCGTTTTATCACGCCCACTAAGCTCGCAGCGGATTTCTCTTGTAGAACATGCGATAAGGCAAAAACGCCGGATTTTAACAAAAATAACACAACCACCAACCACATTCTAGTCTTAAATTAGAAAAGTAAAAAAACATTTTGAGTATATTTAGGTCCTAACCAGTCACGATCTGAGCTGGTTTCGTGCAACAATGCGTCAAGCTCAGGAAGGCCGTTTATTTAGAGGAATTATACTTCTTAATAAGAATTTCTTTGGTCTTTCAATGTGCACAGCCATTTATTTACCGTTGCTATCTCTTGAAAACTCAGCATCTTAAGCCTGCATTTTTCTTTTCCAATAATTATACATGACTGTCGTTTTGAAAATAAACTTGTATACTTCCTTTACTCTTGTTAGCGAGCTTTCTTTTATTAAAAGTGTCACTACTGCTGCCTCGACTAGCTGTCGACAAGCTGTTGCTAACTGAGGGCAGTGTTCGTTCTTTTTAGTAACACGCAGATATAACAAAGGAAAATAAACTTTTCAAGACTTCAGCATGAAACTGATGAAACTTCGACAGAACAGAGTAGTAAAATAACTTTTTCATTTGACAATTACATCGCATCGCATCGCATCGCAATTGTACAGGAAAAAACTATGAATTTATGATCAAAAAGATATCGAAAAAAATTAGCTCTAGAGAAGTTTTGATTTTGCTCTAGGCGCAGGAAACTTGCGTCGATGGAACGGGTCTTACATGTACATCTTTTCACTATACCAAAGATAGGCAAAAGCTCTAAAGAAAACCTTGGAATTTTAACAAGACGAGATAAAAAGTGATAAATCACATTTTAAACACCAAAAAGAGGGCTGAAAATAGGTTTAAAAAGATATTTAAAAAGGTATTTAAAAAGATATTCGTGTAGCAGTATTTCGAGTGTTAAATGTAACTTTCGCAAACACGGTCATGGTGAACAATTTCTTCTTTGAGAATAAAAGATTTTCCAGGGGTCAAGTAAAAAATGCACAGATAGAAAAAAAGCAATAGTTAGAGCATCAATCATCAAAATGTGCATTGAGATGAGGAAAGGCAACGCACGTTGTTGTGACAGGTAAATCCAAGAATGTGTGCCAAGAACACGCCCAGCCTTTCAGACACCCCTTTCACAGACTTGGCATTTCTCCACCCAGACCTCAGTCAGTGCTTATAAGTAAATATGGTTTTCTCATTAAAAAGTTAAAGTACCCACGCGGTGAAATGTTTCTGCGAGCTGGCAAATGGAGTTATGCAATACCGGCGACAAATCCCTGATAGGGTAAAGGTTAACTTACCCTTCCTACGATATAAAGTCATCTCTCTCTCTTTCTCTCCCTCTCCCTCTCTCTCTCTCTCTCTTAACGGACTCCTCTAGAAGACGGACACCTGTATTTAAAATTGGTCCCTTCCTTTTTTCACCTCTTTTAGATAACTGTCTATAAGACAGACATCTCTCTAAGACGGACACTTACTGCCGGTCCCAAGGTGTACGTCTTAGAGAGAGTGTGACTACACTGCCAAAAAAAAACGGAAGTGTTAATTCAGTGTTAAAAGTATCAGTCTATTAATATTGAGCACATCAACGCCAAAGGTTAACTCGGGTTGGCAAAGATTTTCTTTCTTCTTTCATGCTTTTCTAACAGTCCACAAACAACGGATTTATCGAAATTTCGATCAATTTTTGAGAGCAGGGGACCGTTAATTACAGGACCCGGAAAACTGTTTTATGTTTGCCGTGTTTGCTTTCAAGATCAAGGTTTTATTAGCTTTAAAAGTAATGAAATAAAACTATCCGTTAAGGAAAGAAACTGGAGAGGTTCGGGCGGGGTACCGAAGTTGCATGACATTCTTTAGATTTTGATCTTGAGATATGGCTGCGAGTCCAAGGTTGTTTGCCTAGAGTGATATCTAGAAAAATAATAAAAGAATCTTAGATAAACAACTGGCCGTTGCTTCGGAACTATGTCTCCAGATTATAACGCACTTAAAAAAACTTTTAAATATTTAATCAAACCTAAATATGGCGTTAAGGATGCAAAAACAATAAGGAAAATTGCCTAGATGAGAAAAATTCAAAATTCTTTGAGAAAACACTAATTTCACAATTAAGAACAAGGGTTTAGCGAATGTCAATAACCTGATCAAGCCGCAGGTTTAGCGTAGGAATCTCAGGTTAATTTTTTTTCCTGGCTTCAACGCAACATCTGGGTTATTAATTCACTGCTTTCATTTCATTTTTATTGTCCTTCTGCATATGGATTAGCAATTAATTAAACAGACATAGTTTACTATCTCATCAGTTTTCGAGATGGTAATTTGTCTACACCCCGTAACATAAGTTAATTAAACATGCAAGAGAATATTCTTTATGTTCAATAATACGACCTCGCGTAAAAGAAACACCTCATTATCTTGTGTAGTCTTATATAGGTTCCAGTAGGAAGTGTCTAACTCACTCGATTGACACGAAAACACGAATATAAAATCTCTATAAAATAGACTACCAAGTTAAACTCGTTGATAAGGTCCACTTGACCTATACAATTTAAAATTTAACATGAAAAAGCACCTCTAGTAAATCGGAAGAAAGGTGGAACTCTTTTTTAAGAAAAGGTGCAATTTTTTAAATATGTCTTTAAAGAAAAAATATGGAACACTTTAGTTTCCTTCCCCAGTAATAATTTAGGTGGTTCATTTACTGACCCTCTGTGCCTTTAGCGTGATCAGAATCTAATTTATCCTTATTATATCATTGCTTAATAAAGGGAGAATGTTTTAAGAATAAAGAACACAATGACTTAAGATGAAATATCTTGATATTTTAGCCTGTATCGTAAGGAGTTATTTAGCGGAGCGCGAAACGGAGATTTTGTCGTGCACGAGGCGTTAGAATCGAGCGTGTAAATGTACAGATTATATAATGCATGCTGGCAAATGCAAAGTGCTGCTGTGATCGCCACGGTGTCTCTAAATATATGGCGTAACCATTGCACAAAGTGAAAAATAAGCTCTGCAATCGCCTCTAACGCTCATCACCTGTTCCCTGTTGGTCTCGTAGCTCGGCCAGTTAGTGAGGGAGGACAGGGGGTGGAAACCCGAGAGAATAGGGCGCTGGTCTGGGGAGTATGGGAGGCAGGAGAGGAAAGGGTGGGAAGTGGGAGAAATCATGCAACAATGCTTAATAATTTGCATTCGAAAAAGGGCTTAAGGGAGGAAACCAAGAAAAATGGGGTGGGAGCCGGGAATGCAAGGTAAGGGAGACGCGTAGGGGCCCCGCTCACTGACCCTGCCTCCACCCCCCGCGCCAATTAGAGCGCAGGTAGCTACCTTATCCACGCTGTCGTCTTCGCCGGCAAATAAAAAATTTTCAGTTTTGGATTTCTACTTTCTCTCACTTTGACTTCTCTCACTTCTTGGCACTCACAAAGCACAATTCACATTTTAAAACATTGCACTCCATTTACGAGTGCTACGTGTCTTTCACACTTAATTCACACACCATACCTTAACAGGGGTCAATGAAAATGGCACAAAAGTGTACGGATCTTTCAAAAAGAAAAAAAAAAACTAACAATTTCAGGAATGAACTGGAGATAAAATTTAATTTTAAAAAAATCTACTTAACCTTCTAAAAGGGAAACTGGTTGTCGGTTACGTTCCTAGCGTGGTAAGAGAGTTACAGGGGTAAAATGTTCTGCAAGCACATTTCGTGGTTAAAGCGTACGACTTGAAACACGACTACAGTGGAACCTTGATATAACGAAGGGCAAGGGGACTGACAAAGCTGTAACGAGGTTTCGTTACATCGAGGTTCTTTTCCACATATTTTACTGTTATTGGGCCGAGAAATATTATACCGAGGACTTCGTTACATAAAAGTTCGTTAAATCGAGGTTCCACTGTATTTAGTACGCTGGGGCCTTCGAGACTGGGTCCTCATAATTACAAGGTGTGTAATGAGACCACGCGTAGTTCTTATCTTAGCTGTGCTTACATAATACACTAAGTTGGCACATTTCCCACGTGAGTAAAAAGGTTTTTTGAAAGGTCAACACAAAGAGTTGCCCAACATACGTGCCATCCAAAATTACTAATGCGAAATCCAAGCTGCCCACGAAGACTATCGATCGCTGCCCAGGAAATACGACTACTGCACAATCAGTGATACGGAAACCACAGTTTATCACAAGCAACCACGCAGATATTTATAATCCACTGTTCTTCCTTTATCCTCGATTTAGAAACTTGTAGAGTCACCCACTTACACACGAGATTAGTTCTGCATAGCTTGACTTCCATCAGCATGCTAATGCGAATTCCAAGCCGTCCGCGAACACTTCCGACCACCGCCGAAGACATACGACTAATTCACGAGTGAATCGTACCGAAACCACAGTTTATCACAAGCACCCACGCAGATATTTATAACCCGCTGTTCTTCCTTTTCTCTCAATTTAGAAACTTGTGGAGCCACCCACATGCACACGCGACTAGCTCTGCATAGCTCAACTTCCACCAGTACTGATGCGAAACCCAAGCCGTCCGCGAACACTTCCGACCACTGCCGAAGACGTACGACTAATTCACAAGTGGGTCGTGCGCGCGGAAACCACAGTTTATCGCGAGTACCAAAGCAGTAATAATTATTTCAAGTTCTACTGCTCTTCCAAATCACACACCGACACACACAAGATTAGCTCCGCATAACTTGACCTCCATGTCACAAGTAACCCGTCAGAGTTTAGGCGTGATCTCTGGAATTAATTGTGACAAATGGACGGCCTCCCTGATTTCCTGTTGGGTTAACACGTTCGCGTGCTCTAATCCGATAAGCAACTGGTCTCTGGAATTTCCCACGAACTTGTTTCTTAAAAATGACGGAAAGCCACCCTTTTTGTCGCGCATGATATAGAGTGGACACCGAATAACACCAAGGACCTAGAAAGAGTCAAGTGAAGCCCACGCATTAGGAAGATTAAATAGGTTCCATGTATGTCACGCTATTTGCTCTCTCAGTTTTTACAAAGCTAAAGAGTATCTTCGCATCAATGGAATTCCAATAATCGTCCAGTTATGTTATTTAAGGCTATAGAGTTAGGCATAAAAACTGTTTGTAAACGGGTGGCAAGGATGAACATGGGCTGAAACCCAGTTTTTTCAAGTTATAATGTTAAGTGCTCCCTGTTGAAATTTCTATGATAAGTTCTTCATTACTCTACAGGAGCATTTTGTGCATACGAAAAGGCATTAAGTAATCACTTTACAGCAAACAAATGTCGTAACGTTGAGAAGAGATTTAAACGGGTATAAACTCTCCACAACATCCCACAAACGATCTCAACAACAGCTCTCAACCAAAAAAAATTGAGATAATATTGAGACAATATTGGGGTCACAACCCGGTGGGATACTTCCTAGTAATAGGCTAATGGGGATGTGCTGCTGGATGGGGGTGCATTTTCCTCAGCTCGATTGGCAATAATGGAGCCTCAGAAAATTCAGGTAGGTCATTAAGTTTAACGAATGTGTCAGTTTATCTCAGGATGACCTAGTTAAAAGGCTTTATAAAGTAGATGCATGAGCTGAAAATTACTAAGTTGGGATCGCGAAAATTACATTTTCCCAGAAGTGACTAAGATGGGGTCTACATTTGGCCACAGAATAAAGTGTAGGCTATAATTGGGTAGGGGTAGGGGTAGGGATTCTGCGAGACCAGTGGCACATGCCAAGCAAAAATTAACCCAAGTAACTTCCGCCCTGTACCACAAGCCTCTGTATTTTTTTATTATCCATTATTATTAGATGACTTAATTATGACAGTAACAAACCATCTCCCCGGGGTAGATGGTACATCCTTACAGCTGTATATGGCCTATACGGGGATGTGCCACTGGACAGGGTATGGTTTTTCTCCTCTCTGTCCTAAACAGCGTTTATTATTTTGTTCTTAATTATGGACAGGGTATTGCCTACATGATTGATTTGATTTGCTTGATGAAATTTGTTTGTGCTCCAAGTATACAAAAGCAATTGTATTTGCCAATAAATGACTTAAAACAAGACGGTGTGCATTTTGTCCTTTGTCCTGAACAGGTTAATAAAATTGAGGATGTTGTCCTTAACAGGGTATGTATTTTAGTATTTGTTTGTCTCAAACAGGGTCAGGGTTTCAAACCTTCAATGGCTAACTTTTACCCAACTATTGGGAGAGTACCCCACCCCCAACCATCTCCTCACCCATAGCTGAAACTACATGTACTTGACTACTAATGGAAGACTTACCTCATATCCAAGGTCGGGGGCATCGGAGTTCCTTTTTTCAAGTTCAAGGAACTGTGCCAGGGGAACCTTCTTTGCAAAGAAGTGCAGGCAAAGTTTCTTTGTCAAGTTCAATTCAGGAACATTTTCCTCGTATAAATGAGAAATAACATAGTTGTCTTTTTCAATGTTCACTGGTTCTACAGTTTTCCCAAGCTCTTCAACAACCTCTCTGTTTATTGCTGTCTCCAAATCTTCCCCTTCATCAACAAATCCACCAGGAAAACCAAAGCAGCCATCAAAACGAAGTTGCATCTATGGAAATTGCATACAATCAACTTTCTCCAAGACAGACACCTTCTGGACCATCCCTAAGTGTCCATCTTAGAGTAATGTCCATCTTATAGAGAGTCAATAAAAGGAGGAAAAAACGCGAGGACCAACTAAGGGTGTCTGTTTTACTTAGGTGTCGGTCTCATAGAGGTCAGCGTGCAAAGAAAGTACGTCCGATAGCCCGGGGCTAGTGGATTTTGATATCGGGCTGCTGAATTTTGTTCTTACTGTAACTTGCCTTATAGTCAAGTGAAGTTTTTGAGGAATTCAAATTATAGAAGAACTGTGTAATCAATCCTGCCCATCAAAAAGTTTTTGGGGCTAGATGAAATGACTTTTGGGCTAGAACGTGCTAGCTACAGCTTGCCCAAATGGCAGCTGTATAACTAACTTTCTTGGCACCCTGGAGGTGTCAGTTTGTCAAGGTTACACACACCAAAAACTTTGATAGAGTAGAACCAATAAAAGTGGACACACCTGCAAAACCTAAATGAAGCCCTTAACCAGGGGCCCGTTTCTCGAAAGTCCCGATAATTAACGGGCCCAGTAAGCTGTCTCCATTTACATTAAAGATCGAGGTTTCAATAGTTTTGCATCTAGCATGATAAAACTATCAGTTAGTGAAACAAAATGGAGTAGTTTGCTAGCCAGTACCCGCGCTCTTATTCTTTATATTTCGATTTGAATATTTGATTTCGGGCCCAAAAAATTACCGGGACTTTCGAGAAACGGGCCCCAGGGCTAGTCACTTTATCAAGATAATAGTATGTATGGCTGCCCACAAAATTGAACCTAAGGGGGAACAGAATTCAAGGCTGTGCTCTTAAAAAAAAACTGAGGGGAGCCAACGGATGCCTGGCATAGGAATTCTTTAAAAAGACTAAGATTTTCTAGTCACCCATGAGCAAAAGTAAGGCACCAGGGGCCACCAGGTGCTGCGACAGCCAAGCATAGAAAATGCATATTTTGTTAAACTTACACTATACAGCAGATGTGGTCATATAATGTAAGTGGACACCCTAAAATCGGCAACAAAATTGTTGAGACATTGTACTCAAATAGGGCAACCTCAGAGAACAAAAGAATCCACACCCCTCCCTTGTCCCCTCCATTCAAAGTTGGGGTGTTTGTTGTTTTCTATAGGTAGCTCGAACATCGGCACAACATTGCATGGAGAGAATGGGGGAGGAAAACCTATATTTCCTCCTTTTGAAGTCACTAAAACGTAAAAAAGCCCATTTTAGGGCAAAGTGTCTCAACTCATTTTGTCACCATTTGTCTGAATCAATTTAATGTACTCTGTTGTCCTATTAGCACCAGTTAAGAGATGATAACTTATTGAGATTACTATATTCACTGGGTCGTTTTTAAAAAGATAGATAGGACACCCATATAATCGTGTTGCTGTGTTTTTTGAGGGAAAATTAGTTTTGCCTATCTTTGGACTCAGTAGTGTTTTCCAGTAATTTCGCAGCATACTGAACGATTGATTTTCCTCTGGTAACTAAGTGTGGTCATTAGGAATCGATGGCAGATAATATATTGGTTTTGAATATGTCCCTAGCAAGTTCGAAGTGTTTATTTGAAATTTGGCTGTTTAATAAGGGTGTGATTGAAAATAAAATAGCCGTGGTTGTTATGCAGTGCAGAATTATCAGGGAAAATGTTCTGACTTCTAACGCACAATAAAGCTGCTTAGCATTGCTAAATCTGTGTAGTAGATTCATTGCCCATATACCAATAAGAGTCTCTGAAGAATGTACTTTACAGTAGAAACTATGAGGTTAGGAGGAGACTGGCCATGAGTGATCATGAGAAACCAACTTTGTTCTTAAAGATCATCTGATTATGTTATTTTATACTCATCCTGGTTACTCATGGAAATTCCTCTTAAACAGCAATTTTAATGATTATAACTGCTTTATTGCCTATCCTTTTTACTTTGGTTTTTTTTTTTTCGATAAAGGAGAGAATAAGAAATTGTGCACAAGGCACCACATTGCACAATGTCAAGGCATGTTAAGCATGACACTAAATGTAATGCACTGAAAATAATGAAATCGCCACATTCTTAATATTGTTCTATAATAGGCACGATGAAGTCAAGCTGAAGATAAAAAGCCAACAGGGGTCTTACGTCCCAGCATCAAGAAATGAGTTGAATTAATTTTCTTAGGGCCACTCTTGCGATTCAGACGAGATCGAGAGAGTAAGAAACGGAGTCATTATATTGCATATCATGGTAAATATTGTATTGACCATACAATTTATCGATAAAATCTAAGGTACATATTCAACTTCCCTTTCTAATAAAGGCAAGACACACAAGAAATAGGTAGCCGGCCCCTTCGGTAACCGGCAGGCAAATTAAAAATATATATATCACCCGAGTTTACGGGTATATACTGTACTTACCAGGACTGCATGTTTGACAGGATAAAAACCAAACAGCTTTTCCTCCACTGGACAGTGTAGCATAACGTGACAACAATGCTTGTAACCTTGAAGAGCTAAAGCGTTAGCTCGAGAAATAACACTTGTTGTGAAAGAAGCCATTTTGGACGAGTGTGTTCTCAGTCTCCTCGCGGTCAATTTCGTTGCCGAGCCGGTACGTCATGTATGACTAGTTTTCATTTGAAGGGTGAAGTTTATGTAGCCTGCGAAAACATCCCTTTCTCCTCGCTCTTCGCCGCCGGGGACGTTCCGCGCGAAACGTCCCCATCGACGAAGAGCGAGGAGAAACGGATGTTTTCGCAGGCTAAAGTTTATGCAGAAATAATTACACACGTTCCCCCTCACTCAGAAAAAAAATCGGGAGAAGAGGCGATTTTTTCTGAGGGAGGGGGGACGTCTGTGCACAGGTTGAATAAGGTTTTAATAAGATGCAGTTTATTTCGAATATAAGATTCTGATTATTTATATTTGATAAAACAGAGTGGCAGTCAAATTGTCGGAAACGCAACTGTCCAAGTAACGCAACACGACACGTAGGTTATCGATGAAATCTGAGCTTTGAACCAAAGTCATTCATTATGCTTCGCGTATAGAGTACTAAAGTGATGACGTCATAAAAATGAAATTTCTGAAATTATGGGATTTGTCAAGATATTCTGAAAGAACAATGTCCAAGAGGCCTATTTGCCAAAAATGAGCATTTCAATTCGGGGCAAATTGTCTCCGAGATCGTAGCCCAGTTATACTCAGAAATCTCCATACAAACCCTTCTAATTTTTTTTGGGGTCGACCCCAAAAAAATTTAGAAGGGTTTGTATGGAGTTTTGTAAGCATAACTGGGCTACGATCTCAGCAACAATTAGCCCCCAAATGCTCATTTTTGGCAAGTAGGCCTCTTGGACATTGTTCTTTCAGAATATCCTGACAAATCCCATAATTTCGGAAATTTCATTTTTATGACGTCACACTTTAGTACTCTATTCATTGACTCAAAAAAACCAATCGCCTTCGCCTTCAATCTTCGCTTCTATCGTGCCACACTTTTCAGAAAAGGTCTTATTAGTTGTCTTCCAGTCCGTACTGCGCAGGCCCAGCCGAAATTGTTTGTGAGGCTGAGGGTCGCACGTTGGAATGTCAACATTCGGAATGTCGTGATCAAAAGAAAGCCGGCGAACGGCTCTTCTCCAGTGGAAGAGCCCAAGAGCTCACCCGGGGGGGGGGGGGGGGGGGGATACTCCCATACATTACCTATACGGGTATGTGCCGCCCAACGGGGTCGTGATTTTGAAGCTCCTGATTTAGAACGGGGTATCTATTTCAGAGGCGTTTTCTAGAACGGGGTATAAAAAATTGTGGATCACGGCTTTATCTTCTGCTTAAAATTATTGCTGATTATGAAGAAGCATTTATTTGATGTATAAGTTAAACAAATAAAGAAATATCTTTTTAAAAAAAACAGGACTATTTCAATTTTCAAACTTTCTAGAACGGAATATAAAAAATTAGCCCATTTCTAGAACGGGGTTTCAGTTATAGGGCGAATTCTAGAACGGGGTATAAAAAATTGGCCCATTTCTAGAACGGGGTATCAATTTTAGGGGAATTTTTTTTTAGAACGGGGTGCCAATTTGGAGTCCCGGGAGGCACATACCCACCCCAAAAATACCCAAGTGCCCCCCCCCCGGGAGCTTACGCTCCACTTAAGAGAAAAATTAACCGTCGCAAAAGTACGTATGCCAAAAGAGATTCTACTAAACGTTATATTCACCGCGTTAGGCGATGAATAAGCTTATTTTAAAAGCAAAATTAAACAAACTCGCTGTCGTGAACTAGATGTTTTGCCAAAGTCTTCGAACTAAGGTTTTTTTGAACATACAAAAACATCCTTGTGTTGACGTTTCTGAAGGTAAGAAAAGACGCCGGGAAAAGACTTCATGGTGTTTAAACAGCGTTATTTTATTGTGAAGTGATTAACTGTAGCTCGAAGCAATGTTCACCACTTCAGAGAAAAACGTAGACCACAAGTAGTCCCCCATTTGTCCTCAGGGACAGTAGAGCGAGCGAAACGCGAGCGCGCGTGAAAATCATCCCACGCGAGAAAGGGGAGACGCGGTGGGAAGAGAGAACAATTTTCGTGTCGCCTTTTCTCGCGTGGGGTGATTTTCACGCGCGCGCGCGTTTCCCTCGCTCTACTATTCACTTCGATCTCAAAAAATATTGTTAAATATATCAGATTTATGTCAAAATAATAGTTCTTGCCTAGTTGGCCCTGTAAGTTATGTCTTATAATGACGATCATAATTATGTTATTGACCTTGTCTGTGGAGAAGTACACTTGTGTATAACTGGGCCAAATATTGGCTTAGCAATCATGTAAATGATAGACAGTACCAAAAGTTTTGCAGCAATAACAACAACAACAACAACAAAACACTTATCTGTCAGTTAACACTAGTTAAATTAATGCATTTTGAAAACTTGAAGATTCTGTATGCGCACGGGCTTTGACTGACTAGTTACATGAAAGGAAGAAATAAACTTACTTGAAATTGTTGGTTGACTCTAGCCCCAGGGGAGATGGAACTCACTTACATGGCCTATACGGGGATCAGTGCTGCTGGAAAGGGTATAGTTTTTGACCTCGCTGTCCTTAACAGGGTATATAATTTCGTGTGAGTCTGTTATTGAGGTATTACTTGTACGATTGATTTTGCCTAGTCCCTGTACGGCGTTTTCCCAGTCCCTCTCGGTCAATTCGTTTCGGTGACGTATTCGAGGCGAACGGGCGGGAAACAGCCTCACATTTTCGCATGGACCACGTGACCCGAAACGCTTTGGCCGCGAGGAAAAATGAGGCCAAGGGACTAGGCAACTATTGATTTAATTTCCTACATGAACTTTATTTATACTCCACTGAATTATAAACAAGTAATGACTTTAACGTAAATTTGCTCTTGCGTGCATTCTGTGCTTTGTCCTTTGTTTACGGTTATGGGTGAGGTGGGGTGGGGGAGGAGATGGGTTAAAGTTACGGTTAGTAGTGTTAAGGAGGATTACAGTGATAGACTGGCTGGGAGACTTCGAATGTCAGATAGGTTGAAAATACTCCTCACAGGATCGAAGGATTTTTTTTCTTTTCACTCCCTATTCCCCTATTTTAGAAAGAATAACACAGCAAGCGCAGATGTGATCCGAATTTTATAATCTCCATGCTACTGCATTGTTTACAGTGTCGTTAAATATTTAAAATATACAATTTTTATAAGTTAAGAAATGATGCTTTCGGCCACCAGCGATTTCATTTAAGAGCATCATCAGCAAATTTTACACAAATATGACGTTTCATTAAAATATTTAGTCATTTACTAAAGAGTCCCCTTCTGATATATGTACTTCTTTTTATTATAAGCTGGCCTGTGTACAGACGTCCTCTCCTCTCAAATAAATTCGGGGAGAGAGACCAGAACACGATTAACGTCGGCAAGTCACAGACGCCTCTCTCCCCGATTTTTTAAGGGAGGGGGAGCTGTACACAAGCTAATCGTAAGCATGACCTGAAATTTTGTCTCGCAGGTTCCGTGCCTATTTAAAAAGGGAGTTCTTCGAAGACAAGCCTGCAAACAGGGTTTTGTGTTGGGCCTTGGCGCCGGTTTCGAGTTGGTTTGGCGTTGGGTGGTACCTCCTCGCGCGAAGCCAACGCAAAACCAGCGTGAATCGCACGCTATTTTTGCCCAGTGAAAGGAAATCCAAGGCAGTCTTGGATTCTAGATTCCACGCCGTGTATTCCGGATTACTGGTACTGGATTCCAGTCTTTGTAAGTGAAAACTGAATTGTGGATTCAAGGTGTTGGTGGGATTCCGGATTCCTTGAGCTGTATTCCGGATTCCGACTCCACAAGCAAAATTTCCAGGATTCCGGATTCCACTAGCCTACGTGTAGCCGCACCCTCCCCAGTCTCTCCGTTTTTCCTTTGTCGGGAGGAGGGTGCGGCTACACGTAGACTAGGATTCCTCAAGCTAAAATTTCTCGGATTCCGGAATCTGGATTCCCTTACTCGGGGCGACTATTCAAAGACATCTACACTAGGAAATAACAAGTAACAGTACCAAAAGCTTAAAAAAAGTCATTACCAAACTTTGGAATTTGAAAAACGACACGGAAGCAACAAGCAAAACACTGGAACACAGCGTCTGATCAAATAAAATCTCTACTTGATAGTACTTTCACATGGTACTATTCATTTAGTTTGTAGTTCTATCTTTTGAGGCTGTGGACGAAATCCTATGGTGTGACCATTCAAATGACACCTCTTCCACCGTACTTTCACATGATGCCATTTGTTTTTCAGAATTTTACAAAGTGAAATTTAGAAATGTATTTAAATGTTGACTCTGGCCGCTTTGGTAGTGAAATGGTCAAACTTCCAGAGCAGAAATCTCATGTAGAACAAAAAAGTAAAAGCTCACTTGATTTTGATTTTAAGTATGAATGCATACGACGGTGGGCAAGGCATTTCAGATCGACTAAATGTCTCCACGGCCTTCTATGCGGGCTAAAACAGAAGCTTCACAATATTAACCATTGCCTCCTGTCGTTTCTGTCCATTGGGTACTGTATATGAACACTCTCGTACAGGGTATATTCTATGGAACTTCCGCGATTTGAATATAGTGCCGCACACAATTTATGTAGGTGCGGCAAATGGGGCGCGGAAATGATGTTAAATAAAGGATTTGATGATGAAGTGAGGACCAGGAATGACGTGTGATTATGTCAGTTTTCAAGTTGGGAGCGAATGATCGTTAAAAAAGTTGGGCAACACAAATGACAAACTTCAACAGCAAATTTGCCGGTTACTTGTGTTGAAAATAGCACAACTACATGCAGTCAACCTTTAATCTAAGGATGAAAAGGAAGATAAACCACGTCCTAGTTATTTTAACGAGCTATAGAGTCATTAAAAAGTTTTTTTACTTTTTCAGATAATTTAAGTAATAACTGAAAATATGCTCGAGCTTACTGGTCAAATGGTAGTGAAGATGAAAATTAGCATGAAGACAATAAAAAAGGAAAACAAGCAGGACATAGAAGAAAATAAATTTCAAACCAGTTGGAAAAAAATGTCACACTGTTTGGGCCCTCTTTCTTGAAAATAGGGGCGCCCTATCCCGTATCAGAAGGGGACCCATGTGGTCAATTCTTAGATAAAACCCTGAATACGAACACTCATATACATACAGGCAACATGAAAATTTATGAACCAGATTTTTCTGTCAAATGGTAAGCACCCCGTTTGAGCCAGATTTTTTTACCTGCGACGCTCAGATAAAAGGTAAAAAACGTCTGCTTACTAATGTCATAGATAGGGATCGAATCTATTACGTCACACCATAAACGAAACTGCTAACAAAGTCAACGCGCCCGAATGACGATTGGATTTTTGTTCTTTCTCTATAAAACGTGACAAATGCTTTATGCCCCTTATTCAAGGCGTGGCAGCAGGCAAAACTATTTACACTATATAATGACTATTTCATTTAGCTAATTGCACTGAGATTGCCAAAAACCCCAATGAGGAAAATTCTATAAACAGTTCAAAATCGTTAAAGTTTCATTCCGCGGAATGAACGCGTTCCTTGGCGTTAGTCCACACGCCATTCTATAAAAACACGCCTTGACGGCATAATTTAAATCTCTTGCGTGTAATTTTACATCAAATATATTTTTTCCTTCCCTACGTTTCACATCTTTGGGACGAACTTTAAACTCAAACACAGTTAAATTTAAATCAATGACATTCTTTCCTCTCTGTAGCTCAGGACAATTATTCCTACCATTGTCAGTGCGACAGAATTTCAGAAAATAAACACTGCACGCAAGCATACAGCTTATATTCTGGCATGAAGTAAGCGTCTTTTTACACCTCGCAATGTAAGTGGCTTATATCTGCCGATCAATCGACGATGGTTTTCCTTACCAGTCACTGTGAGCATCGCCAGTCTACGCGGTCTGTTCATTCCAGGCGTGCTGAAGTCCATTCTCGACCAGGTTTTCCAACATGGGTAAGGTTTTATAGTGTGACTTCTCGAAACGGGAAGTGTTGCGTGGCGCACTTTTCTTGGGATTCCAACCATCCATCCAAACGATACCCGCGTTATTTAGTAGCCTGATACTGCAGTAAAAAACGGTTGGTAAGTCCCGAAAGGACTGATTGGAGTCTCGGGTGGAACACCGAAAAAGCCCACTTCCGACGTCATCCTCCCCCAACGATTTAACGAGCTGGGTTCGGAAGCACTTCGGTGAATTTTCGGCATTGAACGAATGAGTGACTCCAACGAAGTAAGGACCTAAAGACAAAAAAAAATTGAATATAAATGAAGCATAGCGTCGGAGTAAGAGCGTTTGACCTTTGATCGATCTTGCCCGCACACCATAACCTTTGGCTATAACCCTAGGAGTAAGAGGATAGAACAGGAGACTGTTGCGTTGTACGCATGTGTGAAATTCGTTGCCCGCCACTCTATTCGCGTCCAGTGAAAAAACAGACAAAAGCCCAGATAGAAGAGACATAAAGAAACAGAAGAGCATTTTGGCTCGCAGCTCAATCGAAAAACCCCGCTTGGGACTCATTTAAGGCGACTTGCATCTCCATTTTCTTGGAATTTAGAACCCTGTTTTTAACGGAACAGTTTCTCATAGTATTACTGTAATCTTGCCCACGAGTTTGCGAAGACTGCCATTTTGAATAGAAAAAGTGCGCTAAAAAAGAGGGTACATATGCCTAAGAGGATATAGAGAATACAGAAAGTCTGTTTATGTCACCAAGTCCAAATTAATTAAAAATACTTAGGCAATTGCTCATGGGAAGCTATTGTTTTGCGGTCAATAAAGCAATAATTGCAGTGCGTTCCGTATCCCCATATGCCCAACGCGCAATTGCGAATGAACGATTACCAATGCAACTTTTATAGAATCAGAAATATACAGTGTGCAAAAAGTTCCGTTTTGAACATAACGTTCCAATAGACCCTGCCACGGTATTCTCAACTTTTGACATGTAGCAGTTAGGGAAAATCCGTTGACATCAATGGAAAGAGCGCCTTAGAAGTAGTAAAACTGCCAAATTTGAAAGTAATACGTCTTAAGCGAGACAAGATGTAGCCAAGCAAAGTTGCAAAAATTTACAAACGTTTGTATGGCGGGGGGCAAGTTTGTGCCCAAACCCCCACCCCACCATACAAACATCTGTAAAATTTCGCGACTTTGAGGAGGTGAATCTTCGTTAGTTTTCAACAAATCGCATTCAAACTTGGCAATTTTACTACTTTTAAGGAGCTCTTTCCAGTGGTGTCGACAAATTTTCCCTAACTTGTCCAGGTCAAAAGTTGAAAAAAACCGTCGAAAGGTCTATTAATTCGAAAAAGCGCAAGGGACGCGGCTGCTGTCCGCGCAGTTTTAGGCGAAGCTTTGCTGATGTCATAACAACGTACCTGTGGAAAAAGAGGACGTTCATCCCTGTTGAACTTGATACAATTCATTAAAAGATTCTTGAAACTTTTCGGTATGTCAGTCCGAAGTTTACTCAAGTCTGGTTTAAGGTAACCCCGACCAACCATGTAAAGAATCTGAAGAATGAACACAAACAAATAGATCGAAACCAAAAATAACTAAAAGTTATTTTAAACTTAAATAAATAAATAAAAATAAAACACTCAAAACGAAGCTAACTTAGGATCCTTTTGTAAAACCCTACGCACGGTAAAATATCTTTCTGGTATGGGAAAAATTATTTTCTAAGTTTGACGCAGTGTATGTGTTACATGTAGCCTTGTACACGAACGAGCAAGCTGTTAGTTACAAAAAAGAGAGTATATTTCTGTTAAGTATTAAGTTACTTGCCTTGTGCAAAAAAAACAAAACAAAGAAACAAAATGACGACAATGTCTAAGTGCTCTGAGCAAAGTCGCAACCTCGCTATTACCTCACATGGCTTGTAGAATACTGCTCTAATACTATTGCAATAATAGTACAACACTCGAACAAAAAAAGGAAAATACTAGTAGCTGGTACCTGGTCTTTGTTGCCCACGTGTGCATAAGGTAAAGAACTCGTTTGCAGTTCGTAAAGCACGATACCATAAGCGTAAATATCCGAGTGGAAGGAAAAAGGATTTGGGTCCTTCATTCTGATCACTTCAGGCGCCTGTGGAGCATCAACAACAACGACGACATATCCACTATCAGTCATGAATATACAGAGAATATTACATAGCCGCCCGAAGGTACGAAATTTCTCTTCCAGCGTAGAAAAATAATTCACGAGTGAGCGCAGCGAACCAGTGAATTATTTTACAACAAGAGAGGAGAAATTTCCTATCTCCAAGCGGCCATGTTATGTTCTATTTATTACATAAACACCAATGAAAAACCAACCATTTCACTTTAATATTTTTGCTGCGAAAGGCGCGATCTATTATGTAGCCACAGCAACGGCGATCATTCCACATGTGAGGATAACATGTTATTTTCACAAGTGAAGATATCATGTTTTCGCCCTAAAGCTCACCTCCTCTTATTTCATTGGTGTTTATAAAGTAAAGTAAAATCGCCACCCCCATGTGCGACCACTTTTCATAAGCGACCGTCTTTCACCAGACGCATCCTAAATAAGACGCAGACTATCCCGTGTAAACAGCACATTAAGACGCGACTTAGCTACGTCGCGTCTTTTCGAAGAACAGGTGTTAGGGGCTGTTCTTAGATAAGACGCGTCTTAGCTAAATTTCAAACGAAAGGTGCCGTTTGTAAGGGATAGCTTGAGTCCTATTCAGGATGCGTCCCATGTAAGACGCCTCTTATTTTTCCTCGTTTAAACGAGGAACTGCTGTGTGAACTGTTGAGAATACATATCATCACATATCTCCATATTTGCAGAATACCAGTTTAATATATTAGAAAGTAAGTCTTCTGGGGGGGGGAGAGGCAGTGCGCACTCCCTGCACCCTCCCCCTAGATCAGCGTCTGCATCGTATTTATTGGATTTTGAAATTATTCTGGCCAAACTGTATTACTTTCTATTTTTTTTCATATTTTTAAAAAAATTGCGGATTTTCCATCTACTAAGGCACTGTTAGGAGTTAACTGAAGTTTGCATCCTCTTCATATGACTAAAATCTTACCATCCACAGAATAGACCCAGACGGCTGTTCAAAATTCTGATTTCCACTCCAGCGTGACTTGATTGTAGCTAAACCGAAATCACCTATTTTGACCGTCAAATCCTCCTGGAGAAAAATGTCTAAACAGAGTCAAGGATTTCGACGTGTAACGGCAACGACCCGTAGCAGAATATTGTTATTACTTTATTTAACTATCCCGCCATTTACGTACAGTTTAGTCTACTTTATTAATTGCGTCTTTAAAAACCGAGCGAACTCTGAAATTTAACAGCCAACTTCATAATTGCGTTTTTTGCTGTCAATCATAATTACTATCATAAGCAAAGAACTTTGAAACACAGAAACTCACAACTTGGATTGAAATCCAACTATCACAAATCACAAATCATGAACTTTTCAGCCTGCGAATACAGGGCAGGAAGAGACGGCTGTACTCGTAGGCTAACGAACTTTTCTACCCGTTAAAGTAAATTTGAAAGAAAGATGATTGACGGCAGCAAAGAACGCAAACGTTAGTTGGCTTTTTTCCCAGTCAAGCAATGCTGTAATTCTTTAATCACCCCATATCGTGGGACAAGCATTTTTTTTAGTGTCCATCACTTTAACGATACCCGCGATTGTTCAAGGATACTATTTGTTTTGAGATCTCTGTGAATTATGGACTTTGCATGGAGATAACTGTGGACAAACAAAACAAGACATTGAGAAATAACCACAAATAAACGTTATAACGGATGAACCAATCTATGATATCATTACTTGGTTCAACTTCACTAAAAACAAAAACTTTTCCGAAGGTCGAGATATGTGCGAATTATCTGAGCGGGAGAGTCATCAGCGATGAAATCGACGAATATGCCAAATATGTCGACTGTGATTAAAATTCGCTAAGGGCCGAGATTTCGGAAGAGGAAACCGTGTATGATGAATAAAATGACTTAAGCACAAATAACAAACTGGTGAAATTTCGCCAAAGGTTCAGATTTGTGGGCCAAAATAATTAACGGTACATGTACCGTGACTGCATAAAGATATCAGGCTGTTTGAGCAACGAAGATGAAGACGAAAACGGCAACGAAAACATCAAAAAGGCAATAGTTTTTGAAAGCAAACACCAACTCTGCATGTGCATCACACTCGCCGTCGACTAAGACGTAAAATTCCGCGAATAAAGTTTTACGAAGAACGTACATATGAGATTTCAGTTGCTTTTTTGCCTTCCGAGCTTCGGTGCGGTCCCTAAGAATTCAGCTCCAAGAAAATTCACCAGCATTTGCAACACTGAGCAACTGGAATAATCACGACGAACTTTGGAAGAAAACAAATTCACTTTATAATTGATGTTCTCGCTGCCGTCCACTTCGTGCTTGCTTAAGATCACAAATGACTTATAGATGATAACTTACTCCATCCCTTGCGCTGTTTGTCTCGCAATGTCGAGTAGCTGTAGAACTTCAAATCTGCTTTCTGTGACGTGGATATGACGATATAAGGTGGAACCTTCGCACCACTGGGTCACTATAGCAAGCTCAGGTTTAGCCATGCAGCCCATAAATAAAAGGATATTTACATGGCGTGTTTTTCTAAAGAGAAAAACAAAATGCGAAATTATGAGGAGAGTGGTAATTTTTTTCCTTTTCCTGTGCTAGAGCTTGCATCCGCGCTCGTTTTCGTTCGACACAAGACTGATTTTTCCTGAACTACCAGGCGAAAAGCAGTCTCAAAAATGACCGACACAGGGACAGCATACTCCCCGCTCTCGCTCATATATGCTCATGCTTGCGCTATGCTTCCTTTTGAAAACCAGGGCCGGTTCCCAGCAAGACGATTAAGTTCACTGAACCCAGGGAAAAGCCAAATTTTAAGCAAAACTTGCTTTTCTAAGAACATACAACCGAAACTTATAAAATACATTAGGCAAACGGGACGGAAGTGACAACGGCGCGCGCAAATAAAAAACCGGCTTGACCAATGACAGAGCGGCAAATTGGACACCGGAAGTCGCGTTCAGTCCTCTCCGCGCGCTTTCCGGTAGTCTAATGACGTTCCCCCTCTGTTGCTAAATCACTCTACTGTTGGGCCTTTACCCCAAGATCCATTTAAGGTAACGCAAAATAATCCTCTACACAATATAAAGGAAGGTAAATGCAGTTGTAGATTAAAGATTCAAATCCTGTATTAACACTAATCAGCCTTTCAAGTAACCTGCGATCAGGACGCCCGTCTTCATTTTCCTGTCGCCGAATTTAGCGCTTCCCCGAGAAAAAAAAAGGAAAAAAAAAGAACGCCTGATCGCAAGGTACCTTTCAAGAACCAGGCCCAAGGTTTCGGCTCGTCACGCAGCGCATCTTCTCTAGTGCGTGACAAGCCAAATGGACGTCTGCCTAGGAGACTACTGCACACCCGTCCTCTCACTCACCTTAATACAGCGACTTCATTTTTGAATCCCTGCAACTGCTGTGGACTGGGTTCAGAAACATTCAGTGTTTTTATAGCCACAGCGCCTATCATACAAACACATTAATGAAAAAAATGAATAGCATGTTATGCATACCGATAAGTTCTGAGGTGAGGACACCTAGTTCCTCCCTGCGTGCAAAGCCTCGTCCTGTCTCCTTCTTGATCGAAAAGGAGAAAAGCAGACTATGCATGAATCGCCTCAAGCCTTTGAAGTTGCCGCAGCCCGATTTTCTGGACTAGTCAATCTTGTTTTCTCTCGTCAAACTGTTTTTTTTTTTTCGAGTGCAAGCATCTGTTCATTGATAAACCGATGGTCATAACTGAACCAAATGTACTAAGCGCACGAGGCCTGGGTTCGAAACTATATCCTAGCAACATGCCGCGAATGCTCAACAATGATCTTACTCGATTCACGCAAAGCTTCTCTCGAGTACGCCAAAATCGTGCAAGCGAAAGAAAGACTCTGCTGGCAGGGTAACCTAGTTCTACCAACCACTTAAAATTGTCATGTTTGGTGGAGCCTCGGTCCTACTTCGGAAAGTGATCTTGCAAGACATTCTTAACACTTGTTTGTTTTACCATTTGTTTGCAAAGGGAAAAGCTAGCCACAGATTTAGTGGTAATGTCCCTCCAAAGTGGGGAATCATTATTACAATGTCTCTTGCAACTTTCCTTCTCATTAATCAGCCTTTTTAAGTGAGAAGACCTCATGAATTACGGAACGCTGGCCATTTTTGTTCCGTTCGTAAAGCTTTGATGCCATAGAAGCGATCGGAATTTTACGCAACTCAGATTGTTGACTGTGTTGCTATTGGACCTAAAGGGGTAAGGTCGAAATGGTAAGCGACTTATCACTATACGTTTAGAGTAATAACATAAAGGAAAATTCCTAAGGCTTTATAGCCATATTGTTATCTCCTCACGCAGATATCTAAAAGGAGGCTCAAAAAAGGCATAAAATAAAATGTAAAAAATGAAAACCAGAAAGCTTAAGGCGAGAAAAGAGAAAACATTCTCCTTTTTCACGGAGCGGCGCCGGTAGGGGCAGGGAGCAATGGACCTCAGCCGTATTCACGGGCCAGTTGCTGTGTTAAAAAATCCAGCATACCATGCCATGTCCCTCTGTACACTGTCCCGTATGAACCTGATCCTATCCGTGGACCCCTGTGGACTTCTCCTTCAGGGATTTCCCAGTCATCTGTAGAATTGGTTCGTAAACGTTGAATCTGAAGCAAAAAAAAGAAGTAACAGACCTTGTTTTGCTTTTACCCTCATTTAATACTGTCAAACCCATGTTAGACGGTAACGCTTGCAGAATGGCAAAGGGCCGCTTAGTTTAAATTGACAGTAGAAAGAACTAGACACGTCGTTAGTCAGTGACTACTCACATTGCAAAGAACTCACCGGGGCCAGCGACGCTTTTGATTAGCTATTGATTCAGAAATTTTAACCTGTCAACGTGACCTGTGATTGGGCAAAACGTTTCACGGGGTGGCCGCGGTTGAGTTCGTAGCTCTCTAACAGAATCTTAAAGGAAGAGGCTGAGGGGAGCTGGTCCAAACCGGAGATGGATCGGAGAAAGAAGGAAAAGAAAACTCTCCCTGCCCCGACCCTCACTGCTACCCCCCTCCCTTCAACCTCCGAGTCTTAAAACGACGGCGAAGGTTTTGAAAACGTCACTAAAACAGTGAAGTCGTGCTGCTTCAAACTTTATCGCGCTTATTCCATCTCGTTTACTTCGTCAAATGTTGACAAATGTTTTTGGAGTTGAATTCTAAAACTCTGTATCAAAGTTCAGGAAAAGAAAAAGAAAGTTTTTGTCTTGCGTTCCCGTCCTCAACCGTGAACGTTATAGTCGTGCAGTGACGGCAAAGAAATGTAAACAAAAGCGTGATGCACGTGCAAAGCTGTTGTTTTACCAATCTAAACCTATTGCTTTTTTACCGTTTTCTTTGCCGTCGCCATAGTCGATGCTTGAGCTCCCTATAAGAACTACTGGTTGTCAACTTTTGGCAGAATCTATCACTAATCCTTAAGCTTCCAGTCCTCCTTTCACCATTTATGCCTTTGAAAGCACGATTCCAACGCACAACAAAAGCAAGCGATACAGTAATTCAAATAAAGATGTAAAAGCCTATAAGTTCTGATCTGCAACTCACCGGTCTTTTGGGTTTCTGCGGACTGGATGGCCGCTCACTCACGACGGTCCCATTCGGAACGGACATTGTATGTGGTTGTTCAATTTTGTTGTTCGGGTGCAAGTTGTTTGGAACTAGGCTGTTCTTGCTGTCTGTAAACGGTCTTGGATTAGCGGCGCCAACACTGACGGTCCGGCTATGCCTTCTCTGGAGTATCTGGCTTGATTCAACACCTGCGGGAAGAAAAAATTCAAAATTTAAAACTCGTTCAGTGGTACAGTGTCCCCGAATTTTTGTTTTATTTATGTTTCATTTTTATTCATTTTTAGTTTGGCGAATCGACTTTCCGCCCACACGAACGAAGGGGAAACCGCAAACGAAACTGTATCTTTGTGTGAACGCCCTCCATAGAGGTTAAAGGCCCCATCCAGACCTTCAGATAAGAAGGGAGGGGCGGGGGAAGGGGAAAAAAAAAATTTTTTTTTCGGCCCTTCGGGCCTCAGAAAGAATAAGGGTGGAGGACCCCTCCCTTGGATCCACCACTGAAAAGTGTCCGAATTCGTGTAGACGGGGCCTGGCCTGCTGACGTTCATGTACAAACTGCACCTTACTCTTTTTATAGTCGTTCAATACATTTTTCTTCGTTTTATCGACATAGTTTGGCTGCGCTAGGCATTTTTTTGATATTTCTAGTGTACTGCTTTAGTATAGAGACAAGAAGTAACTTTTGAAAAAAGAAAATTAAACATCCAAAAACATACCTGATACTGTGCAGGCACCATCGTTTCCAAATGTTGCAACAAAGGGTTCCTTTGAAAAGAATCAACAACACATAAAAAGTTTTAAACTTCTTTCTCCTAGCCTAACTTCCATAAGAAACATACATGAATGAGTAAATAAATATTCAAATCGATGGACGTTTCTCAAAAATCGTAGAAATGGAATACAAGCTTAACTAAAGTAATATCTCTGAGAAGTACTAAGTATCGTGTGTAATCTGGCCAGTCAACTTAAGTCCGGGTGAGACGTCTTGCCCCGTGTACGGCAATCCAGATTCCGGAATCCGGAAAATTTTAATTTCTTGCTTATGGAATCCAGAATCTGTGAAATTTTGCTTGCGGAATCCGGAATCCAGGCCTTTGGAAAATTCGGAATTCAGCTCAATGTATCAGAAATCCCGCTAACAATTTGAATCCGGAATCCAGTGCCTGTAATCCGGAACGAACAGCGTGGAATCCAGAATAGAAGACTTTACATGGGGCAAGACGTCTTTGGGCGAAACGACCACAATTACAACAGTTACAGGTCATTTCGCCCCCAAGTCATTTCGTCCCTACTAACCAAAGGAGCATGCCCACTGATGATTCGACTTCTGTAAACGTCTGGTGCGGATACTGAGCGTTCCCTTGATATGGCGAGCGATTCACTTGTCGACATTTCTGAGCTCTCATCATCTGGAATAAACGCGGGTAGCTCTGAAAGTAACCTGAAATATTCAACACAGGGTAACCGGTCAAGTTGCGCAGAAGGTAATAAATTTTATTGTTAATAACCAGGAATTAGTTAATTAACAGTCACCAAAAAATTTCAATAAATTATTCGCGAGGAGAAAATAAAGCAAATCACTTTAGGAGAGGCTCCTGTGAAAAAAGCCCCTTTTTTCCAAGTTTCTCTGTGGCAGGAAGTCATTCCAATAATGGCATGAGAATTTTTGAGGGTAATAAATTTTACTGTTGATAAATAGCCAGGAACTAATAATTAAAAAACAGTCACCAAAAAATTTCAATAATTCCCCCTAGAATTTCTTGAAGATTACTCATCACTGTCAACAAATGCATAAAAAAGTGTTTCATACATTACCCAAACACTCTAAACCTGGTAATACCTAGTTTTTTGTTCATATATTTGTTTGTTTTCTTTTCAAACAGCTTAACCTAAGCTGTTAGCCTTCAATGGCTAATAATCTTTTTGAGGGGTTGCTATATGGGTAAATAAATAATAAATAAATAAATAAATAACCTTTGGAGCATTAGAGTGCAATAAAAGACTTTTTTGCATTTGATATTAATATGTAATGACTGCTGTGTTCATGCAATGTGCAGAAAAGTGAACGTTTAGTGGCAAGATGACCAAACTAACAATTTCAGCTTATTCCACTTTTCCAGAAATTTATCAAGCAAAACTAAATGGCATTCTTCTTCCCTAAACAACAACAATCTACAGTTACAACACTGGCAAGCTAGCAACAATAAGGCTCTTGATTTTCAAACCCCATGACTAGTCTCCAACTAACAACGATTAACAAAAACACTTGGCGTGGGAGCAGGGCCATCACTTGTTATCATACTTTAAGCCCCAATATCAACATACAAATTCTCCAGACAGATCTCCATAAGAACTACTGTAGTTACTACTGTAGTTGAGAGAATTTGAGAAACGATAGCAGCATTTTCACTTAGAAAATCATTATTTTTATCAAATCTCATAACCTTTTAGAACTCTTGATGAAGCCTGCATAGCAGGCGCTAGTTATTTTTTTTAAAAGGCCACATGAGAGGAACACGCACACTCCCCTTGTGCATCCCCGAGATTTCTTCCTTTGCCCAAAAATAGCAAACCGGCACCTGCTACGCAAGCTACTGTTGTTGATGTATTAATAATGTCAGAAGAATCGTGACATTGGTAACTCTTGGGACTTAATTTTTAGCCCAGCTGTTATTTTTCAAATCCCGTGACAGTTTATGTGCACGAGTCTCGATCAAAAACTTTGATCTCACTATAGTAAGCACTTGCACATCTAACTCTTATGATATTAATGTTAAAGGGCTTCACGCCACTCACCCAACAACAGCTTGGTCACAGAATGGAGGAACTGTTCCGGCACAACGTTGATGAAATTTGTAACCACAAGTTTGACACCTATGCAAATTGTGCAACAAAGAAAGGATAATAATTATTAAAAAAGTCAGGTTTTCATAAAGCACTACTATTATTAAATATTTAAGCAAATTCATCTTATTAGCATTACAACAAAGTAACATATAAATAATAATAAGAGAAATGTGTGGAGAATACAGTGTATAAATTTTCCTTGTTTTATAAAAGGGGCGACACCTCCTTGGCTTCATGCTCAAGAAACCTGCAGGGGTACATTTCTTATCAAATAATAAGGATTGTAATAAAATTCTAAAGAAAAAATTTTAAAATCAGTATCTCTAAGACAGTGGTGCAGCTTTTAGCTTGCAAAAAGTAACCCCAATTCATTTGGTTGACCTGGTGAAAGCAAAGAAGTTGCCAAACCTGAATCCTTTTATTAGAATCTGCTTGCAACTGTCGCATGGTGGGAAAGTCAAAAATGTCTTCCTTGCCTGAAAAAAGAGGTTTAGTATTTTATTGATACTGTTACCAGGAACAAGTGGTGCCCAAGGGATACGTTACTGAAACACCTCACAGGGCTGTGTGTGCAGAGCCCGCTCTTGTTCTCAGGTGACTAGAAAATCTTAGTTTTTTCGTACAAATCATATGCTGGGCACTCTAGACTTTACGGGTTTATAGCAATGGCCTCTCTTCAATTTTCCTCAGAGCACAGCCAAGACTCAATAAGCTGTAATGCGCAAGAAAAGTATTTAGAATAGATGAACATGTAAGGGACAGCCCATTAACTTGATCTGCTCAAAATATCTACAGTATATAACAAACTTAACAGGACCATACGTTTTTCCTTGATAACACGTGATCCCCCAGCAAAACACCAACTAATCTCCCCAACCTATCCCACCTGTACATGTATGTTTTAATGTACTTGAATGTCATGATGGAATACAGAACCTAAAAACAGGGATGTCACTAAGATTTCAAGTTGCCAGGTACATACAACAAGCAGATGGGGAATAAAACAGCTAGGGATTTCTTTTGGTTCTTTTTTTATTCCATTTCCAAATAAAGTAGCCTGGGACCACGTTTATAGTAGCCGGGGAAAATCCCCGACCTCCACCTTTTAATGACAGCCCTGTAGGTAAAAAAACTGATAGTTTAAATATTGTGATAAACAGGATTAAGTGGATTTTTTCACATCTACAAAAGACTGTCACAATAAATTTTCATCATGAAAACGGTAAAGATAAAACTTACAAAACTATGGGAAATAAAACTTGTCTCTGGAAGGTCCTCTATTCTTTCTACAGATATCTGAAAATAAGAACCAGAGTGAACTGTAGCCTCTGAGTAGAAGAACTGCACAGTGTATGTACCGATCTTGTCAAGGTACGATAAATGTGGGAATCTCTAGGGATTTTGGAGTCAGACGTACAGTGTATCGGCACTGAATTTTGTTAATACACCTGAACATCTATTTCCTTGAATTGCTTTCCACAGTCTTAAGCAGCAATTTTATACATTTTATGGATTTTATTGGAAAGAAAGTTGTTACCTATTCTTTGAAAAGTGATGCCACTGACTAAATCAAAAGTCTCCCTAGGAGAGACAGAGGTGAGTGGTGCAATGGTGAGACCACCAACCTCCCACCAATGTGGCCCCGGTTCGAATTACAGAGTTGACGACACAATATTACGTTGGTTGAGTTTGTGATTGGTTCTCTCCCTTGCTCTGAGAGGTTTTTCTGCAGGGTACTCTGGATTCCCCTGCTTAAAAACCAACACTTCCAAATTCCAATTTGATCTGGAATCCACAGAAACATTTCAACGTGTTCTTAAGAACTCCTATTAACTGCTCCACTGGTAAACAATACAGTAAAAAAATTACATAAAATATTGGTTGGTGGCCAAAGAAATGACACTTCGTGCAATATTACATGAAACGACATAAAAGGTTTAAAATAATGATCTTGTAACCGCACAACCAAACTGATTCTAGAATTTTTAGATATAATTTGTAAGGTACCTCTTCGCCTTCTGTAAAAGTTGACAATTCAGTGTCCCAGCCGATAATATCCCTGACAAAGCAATAATTCCACATAATATTTAGTATAAATAAAATTCTCTTGTCTATTAAAAAAATGGCTGCTCAGTCAAGCAAGGATTTCATTAAAGTTGTCACTTTTGGGGAGCAGCTTAAGGTACCATATCATACTATAGCATGATTGCACTATGAGGGAACAAAACAATAGCCCATAATTTTCTTCCATCAGACATTAAAGCAAATGATCGTCTCTGTCAAGAACGACTCTAAGTTAGGATCCAGACATTTTGTTACCATGGTAATGTGATGTCACCCTTCTCTTCCCTATAATATGGTATCAAAGCAAAACGCTCACCTAGACGAACAATGGCAAACAACGCATGCTTCAGGTGTTAAACCTCTTGTTCTCATGCCTTTCGCTAACGCGTCCTTTAAGGTCACATCAGGCCTACATTTCAACTGTCAATAGGAGGTCAAATGGACATTTGTTAGAACAATAATGCATGTAAAAATTTAATAAATCTGATTATAAGTAGGCTGCATAGCAGGTGGTTTTTTAGTGTGATTTTCATTTTTGACGGCCAAAAATGATGAGAAAGGGAGAAAATGATGGGGGAGGGGGTGAGGAGGAGAGAGGAAAAAAACTGCCTGCAGGCGGTCTTTCTCACTGTCTTCTCCCCTCGCTCCCCCCCCCCACCCCCCTGTATGGCTGTATCCATGGTTACTTTACAAAACCACAAACACACCAAAGCAGAAAAACCGCCAGCTACACAGGCAAGATTGTAACTGATCCCTATGTTTACAACAATAAAACTGAAGGAAAGCCTGAAAACAGGCCTTATGTTACCTCCAATAACTCTCCTTACAAATAACCTTCCGGTCTCTTGTAAGGGTAGTTCAACATTTCTCCAATTAAAAGTTACCATACAAGAGCCTCATTCCATACAGGTCTTCAATTACTACTACATGTATTTTTAATTATTATTATCATTATTACTATAACTATTTCTAGGAGAGTTATCAGACAATGACCTGGATATTCAAAAAGGACTCGCCAATATTTAAAATGATATTGAGAATGCTATTATATTACTTTTTGTGCCTACTGGCTTAATCTTATAGCCAGTAATTGGCACTGCCTCAGAGTCTTTGTTAGGGTGTCCGTCTGTCTATATGTCAGTGTGTAAGGTCATTTCTGTTGTACTCATATGTACACTAATGCACAACCTTAACATCAAAGTACAAATTCTCACTAGTTGCCTCAACACATTTCCTACACACACAGTTAAGAGCTGTTATAGTACTGATTTAATTCATGAACATGTACTTTACTCTTGAGACCACTCTGTTTTATAAAGCATTGTTATGACAAGGGGAAATTTGATGCTGATCATTAAAGGTTAAATAGGATGTCAAGTTCAGTTATTTTAAAAACGCATTGAAATGTAAGGTGTTTGTGTTTGTGAGTTAAGTGGCCTTTCAAATGTTATCATATTACAGGAAATGTGCTCTCTGGTCCTAACATGAATTTACCCCTTTTTGTACTATTTCTTTTGACTAGTGCCTAATATGCTATAAATTAATATAAAGACAAGCAAGGGCTAGAGGCTCTTGTTTTGCCAACTGACTTTTTATTATATATTTGCATTTTTCGTCCCTGTACATCAGGTCACAGACACAATTTCACTGATGCAACAAGACACCTATACTTCTTCTCTGACGCAACAGCTCTTGTTTCTTCACGTCATATAGCTCGCCACTTATTCACTTACTTATGGCAGTGTGAGGTATTTGCATTCGTGACATGTTTTAGTTTGTGGATATCATGTTACTTCAGGCTTTTTGTCACATTTTATTACATTTCTTGAATTGACATGGCTACACGCAGATTTTGCGTCTGCTATTCTATCAATTACAGATCATCCGTAGGATTAAATATTGGAATTCACACTGTAAACAACAGCGGTGACAAAATGCACTCACTAAGCTCTTAATTATTTTGAATTATTTTATCCACAAGTTTTACTTTTATTGTTGAAAAAAGTTGAAAAACGTGCATTTTCACTCAAAAATAGCTTGACCACCTGCTACTTATGACACCATATCTCACAACCATAGTAACTGACCATTACTAAACTTGTCTCAAAATGCATGCAAGGGATGAACAAACAACTACAGGAAACCTCAGATGCTGATGTTTTATCATGTAGGAAAAAAAAATCAGAAAAACCTTAGGGGGGTGGCAGCCACCCCCCCCCCCCTCCCCTTGTATGTCTGAGGGTTACTTTGAAATGAATTGTAAATAGCGCTTTGACTGAATAGTTTTTTGGGAACAAAATTAATTTTAAATAGGTTTTAATATTTAGCTTTGTCATCAATAAAAGGTTGTTTTAGTATTAAAAAATTTTATTAAAAAATTATTATTATTATTATTATTATTATTATTATTATTATTATTATTATTATTACTACACAATGCTTAAGTCATCCTTTCTTATTCACATAACACGTGCAGGGACATCACCTGACATTAGCATTTTTTAATTGAAGGATTTTGCAGTGCACTGATTAAATACCAAATATAATTTTTTGACGCCATGTCAACAGTTCTACATTTTTAAGTGTGTGAGTAGATACCCAACCAAGGGTCTTAAAATCCTACAAAAGATTAGCATGTAACTTCTCCTTATAATATTCAACACATTGTACAACAGATAGGTGATGAGAATAGGCAAATTTATCAGCAAATAGGTGCCATGATGATATAACCCCAAATTCTCTTTAATAAACCAACTCCACAGTAAAATGTATAGCGACCAGAAATGAGAATTAAGAAGTTGGATCTTGGGAGTCAAAGGGTTAACGAATCTAATAAGCCACTAGAAAATCACCAGAGGTTCCTTCCACAAAATTCAATGATTTCAGTTTATGACACACAAATAAGAGATAAATCTATAGCAAATGATTCCGGGTTTACAAAAAAAATATTTGACTTCAAAGAATTGCCAAAGGGAGTCATGATCAATTTAATGACCCCAGCTTGGTTCCCACTCGCAGAGTCTCGGTGACATATTAGACAAGGAAATACTCTGCTCTGACTTTCAACAATACAAAACAATAGGTTGGTGTTACCAGGCAACCAAACAATTTTTACGTGCTTGTAAAACTTTCGTCGCACGTGCTTAAGACTTAGTGGTCGTGCATAAATCATACAGATAACAGGGCCCGGTTCCTGAAAGGCCGATAAGCACTTATCTGCAACGATTAAAACTTTGTTAATGCTGGGTTAAACTTAACCACCTTTTTAGGAACCTGATCCTGAGCATGATCTAGAATACCTTCTCCACCTTTATTGATAAAAACATTCACATAAGAAACCAGCTGAAAATTTAAAACATGCATGTTTATGTATCTTCACTTGCGACAAACAGAACGCAAAAGGAGGCAAAGATACTCTCAGGAGGCCCTAAGAGTAAATGCACGTTAGCCTGCGCCACAGGCGAACAAAACTCTGGTTAAGTCTGTCTGCGAAACAGTGCCAAGATCCTAGTTCTGGGCCCACAGCTGTTTACCAGGATTTGAGTATGCACCATAATAATATTGGTCTGTTAAAAAGCCATTGTCGATTTGCCGATCAGGATGAAAGGAAATTTGAAATGCACTTCTTGTAATTTGCTAAGTCCATTGGAGGCCCAAAACAAGGATATCGGGACTGCCTCGCAGATTTTACAAACCAAGGTTAAATCATGTCTGTGACGTACGCAGGCTAATTAAAATCCACCTGTGATAAGTCCGTTTGCATACTTGCAAAGGAATCACAGCAGAAAACCTCCCAAATAACTATGAGTATTAATAATCTTATGGAGAATCTTAAATAGTCATAGATCATGGCAACGCTCACCACTGTGTATTGTTTATTTGGAAGAAGCACTCGTATGTGAGCACGCAGCTGAGGGGAGAATGGATGGTCACTTCCAGCAAAGCTGCTTCTTGAGCTTGGGATTGGAGATGTTGCACCTGAAGATGATGGAGTACTACAAGAAGGGCTAGGCTCTGCAGAGGACGTAGAACATGCCACTGGTCTCCTCTCCAATTTACTCCTTTCATTTTTTAAAAACTCTTTCCGAGTTGTTAACTCAGTCAGCTTATTTTTCAAATCCAAACATTCCTTTAAAAAATAACAAGTGAAGGTATTATCATTATTTTGTGCAGTTTGCAAACAACTTGAAAACAATGAAAAAATAAAAAAGTGTGGAGGAACGAGCAATAGCACATGACATTTTGTACCCTCTGGGAATTAATGTAAACATAAAACCAGGACAATCACAGTAAAAGTGAAATGATAATAGTTTTTTGGGCCTTCCAGCTTGGACACCCCTGGGCAAAATTAAAGCCTAAACAGAGATCTGCCGGTAAAGAAGTAAGATAGTGCAATAAGTGTAAAGAAAAAGCCTAATGATTAGCTTTCATCACTGCAATTAGCTGAAGTTGAAAGACAGAGGAACGCCGAATTTATAAAGGTTTTTCATCTGGCAAAATTTGATTTTTTGAAAACGAAACTATGCTGTCGCCGTCTGTTTAATTATTACGAGAAAATAACACAGAAATGCTTAATTCGCGGTAAAACAAGCAAAATGAATAACGATCGCCGTCAAATACATGCAAGTTTTGCATAAAAGTCAGACGCAATATACGACAAAATACTGTAAGCGATCAAACGGGGGGACTCACATGGAATGCTCTTGTAGTCGAATTATGACGCTAGTGGAGTTACGTTCAATCAACATTTAGGATTTTAGTAAAGAAGATGCACTAAGAAATAATCAGGAAAAAATCCAAGGTTCCCTACTTCCAAAATTGCTATGCCTTGTCAGTTTCGTGTATAAAAGAAGTCATTATTTGGTCCAACTCTGCTAAATATCATGATATGCCTTCTGATCCGTTCGACAAACGTACAGTCTCGACGCAACATACGTGCAGTCTGATGAATCGGAAGTCCACACATTAAACAGATAAACTGGGCGAAGATACTGCGCAAGATTACATGCAACGAGGGACGATGACTTTGATGGACTGTAGCTTTAAAATCGCAAGTTAAACTTTTCTAAAAGAGGCTTACATCGTCAAGTAAAAAATCAAAAATAATAAGAGAGAAGGGACGGCTGAACTAGTATACTGTATCAAGTTTAATTCAATGCACTGCAAAGCAAAAGCTGAAATTTTGAACCTTTAATTCAATAAAAGCACATAAATCCAGACACCGAAATTTATCAAACTACAGAAATATTATAAACATAAAATTGCAAGACGAACGTGCTGATGCCGAGATTTCGATTCATATCGGACCAAAGCTCACACAATACTACGCCGAATTCTACATTTAACTTAATATGAAATGTAAATATATATTAATATAAATAAAATCCAACATTTCCACAGATAAAAACTGCTGTTAGACTTTGCAATATTTCCATCGAGCAAGGGCTTACATAGTGCTGATACGTAGCACACACTGGTTGCAATTGGCCGCCTAATAAAATTGTCACCCACCTCAAAAAATATCGATGGAGGATGTTGCAAATTTAAAAATTGTCCTTCTATCTTGTCGAGATTTTCCTTGTACAACTTGATCACCTTTTGTATGCTGTTCTCCTGCAAAAGAGATGAACACAACATTTATGAGGTGAGTTCTGCTTCATCCGATAACAATTTATGCAGCCGAGCAAAACAAAACAACACTCGGTCGCCAGCTCTCTGCACGAAAGAAGTAATCCAGCAAAAACTTCGCCCAATCTGCCTCACTAAACCTCTGGAACAGTCCTAGCAAGACTTTACATGCCTCGAAAATTACCTCCGTCTCGTGATTTGTGCAATTCTCGTCGAGATCTTCAAAAGCTAGCGTATGTTGAGCATTGCTATCCCAGGCCGCCATGACTATTTTCTTGAAAGAAAAGTTGTGTCACGTGATTTACAAGAACGTTCGAGCTCGCACTCGACTTTCCCAAAGAACTCTGGGAAAAAAAGTTGTCGTGGTTACGAAGTTAGGGACTATAAAATACGGAAATTATTCTAATGAAAATGGTTATTTTTGCGTTAGTTCAATAAAAAACGGGAAGCTTGTCATGGCTTGACCGGAAAGATCGTACGTAACCCACTCAGTTGTAGATAATATCGTGACTTCATGGCCGAAAAACGCAAATCTCCAAAATTCCGTCACGTCTTTGAAGCACGATCATGCTGCGCTTGTGATTATGGAGATACAACTTTACAATTTGAAAATTGAACATATATATCCCAAATAGTTCTTTTAGCAATTAACAGAAAAATCAGTGATGAAAATCAGTTGTAGCTTAAATTTTGGCAAATTTTTCAATGCCTCAATCAAGAGAAAGAAGTTTCGTTTTTTTCGGCTGTCATTTAACCGATGAAAACTCACTAAAAATACAGCTACAGTTTTGCCCCTTGTTTCAAGAAAACGAAAGGGAGGAAATGAAGTACTTCAAGTATATCAGTAAGTTTTCACGAGTCACACTATCTCAGAACTGACTCGGCATTTTTTGACCTGATATCGATCTACTATTGTCCAAACATAATCCGTAAAAAAAAAACTGCATGTCTATAGTGGAGGACAAGACAAAAATTAAAACTAAACAAGAGTGAAATAATTACGTCTTTTTCACATGGGTACATCCGGTCAGAAACCGGAAGTAAACGACAACCTCGTCCCCAGGGCTTTTCCCTTAAAAAATGGGTGGGGCGGGAAAAGGCCCTGGCATCGGCTGGTCACGTGTCCCCTCGTACACCCTAAAATCCTGGGTGTAATAAATTAGCGCTATGTGAAAAGCTAAAATTATGCGTAACCTCACAGCGCGCGATCTTGGGCGGCCTTTTACATCTCTTGACGATTAACGAAAAGTCTTACAAGGTTTCCTTTTTGTTACAGATACTGGCTATGGTAATTTTTTGCTTTCCTCCGATTTCTATGAAGGGGACTGCGAGCGGTAACATTTGTAAAACTTCCTTTATAGAGCGATATAAATGACAAACAAGCTATCGTACATGCATAAAGTTTGTACTGGAAAAGTTCGCTTTCGCGACTCTTTTGATATTTTATTTTATTTCTTGCGAAGTGGACCGCCGTACACAACCTAGTTCCATTCACCTTAACTCTCAGCCATATCATCATAGCGATACGCGTTGGTTTAGACTTATCTTGTATGACCTGTATTTTTAAAAAATTCATTGACCTCTGCGACACTTAACCGAAACCGGAAACCGCGCATGAAAAGTCTCTGGCAACCAGGGTATCAAACGACTGGTAACAAAGAAAGACTTGGGTCCATTTAAAATTGACATAGATGTAGTTGATCCCAATCGAATATAAGAAAAATCCTTTATACTTATCCTCGGAAGAGAAAAGATATAAGAGATCTTCAAATGTTTCAGATCGGCGACCTGTCATCGTTCCTGGCTGGAGGGCTGACTTGCATCCGGCGCGGAGATTTGTTTGTTTCATGGTCGGGTTGTAGAGAAGACCAGATTCCATAAAGCATTTTGATGAACAATTGTATTTCAATTAAGTTCAATTTGTTTAAATTCACTGCAGATCCTAGAGGCAAAGGCCCGCATTTTTGTTTGACATTGGACAAAATCACTTTCCGCTTGATGATCGTACAGTAATTCCACAGTCACGATGAATTTCAGTCGAAGTACTACTCGATAACAGCTTGTCTCAACTCTGAAGCATTTGACATATTTTGTACGTGTCAACGTAGAGCCGGTACGCCCTTTCATAAACTTGTAGCCTTTGAATAATACGCAATTAAATGGATCTTAAGCTTTTGAATCGCACAGACGCGAAAATATTGACATACAGTTCGCGATATTATTATTTTCCATTGTTGCGTCGTTCGACTTTTGCCAGCGCAAAACCAGCGGGTTGCATATAAATTAGCTTTTCAGGAATATTTAGGCTGTGCACGTGACCAGCCGATGCCAGGGCCTTTTCCCGCCCCACCCATTTTTTAAGGGAAAAGCCCTGGGGACGAGGTTGAGTAAACGACTGACTGACTTTAACTCAACTGAAACGAAATCACCCGTACTGCATTCGCCCTTGCCGACTAAACACTTGGCTCGCTATACAAAATGTCTGATCGCGGATAACACGGAAGGAGAGTACAGTGTGGATTTAACTGATTTCATTTTTTAATAAACAGGATACAATATACAGCGTCCTTCAAAGAACACCCACATTACGGACATGAAATCTACGACCAATCAGTTTGTTTCCCGTAACTAACCTGCCACGTTCCCAGTCCCACGCGATCACTTTTTGGGGGTTATTTGCAATAGGCCCTTTGCAGCTAAGCCATCACGTGACCTACTTTTCATAAAATTATGGGCCATAACTTAGCAAATTTCAGAAATGGAAAAAGCATTTCGAAAATATCAAAATATAATCAATATAAAAAAAATAAGAAGATTTGTATGGAAAAAGTTGTTGGAGAGAAAGGCCTTGCTCTCCAGCAACATTTTCCATACAAATCCTCTTAATTTTCGGTAAGTTCAAACTGCTGTATAAACAGTACTCTGTAATCCCATGGGCCCAAACTTGACCATTTTGGTATTTTCGATATGCTCTTTCCATCTCTGGCATTCTTTAAGTTATACCCCATAATATAGATTTTTTTAAGGAAAGATTTGATCACGTGACCCCAGCTGCAAAGGGCCTATTGAGTTAATATATTAGGGAGTTTAAGGTGATTCCCTGGTTTTGCACTGCGCATAACAAGATGGCCGCCGTAAAAAAGAGCATGTGAAGTAACATTATTAAAATGAAGTTGACTAAAGAGAAACGCTATTGGAATTTTTGCTTGCTGTTGTTTCTTGCCGAGGTGAGACTCATTGTGTTGGGAATGCGCATAGCGTAAGCAGTACGCGTGTTGCTGAGTTCGACTTCCTCTCGGAGATCCTCGATAGTGGATGTTTAATTTGTGCTTACTCACTTTGATTTTCATTTAAACGCTTTCTCTATCACATTGTGTCCTAAAGATGATATCTCGATGTAAATTCTGTAAAAAGGGATTTTTTAATACTTTCTTCCCCCTTTCACATGCATTCTAATTTGACACTCGCCCAGGTCCTTTCTCAAAAATCGGAGAAAATTCATTTGGTACGCTATTTCTGCAGTTCTACCGCAAAAACGAGTACGGTGACCCCCATTTTTTATTTCATGATTTTAATAAGGACAGTGCTTCCTTTCGATGGGAAAAAAATTGGCACAAATCTATGTTCGGTTTTTTGGCAATTTTACTAAATTGTACGGAATGAGCAATCACGGGTCGAATAGCGCGTGTCTAATTGAATTCTCTTTGTAGCGTTATGTAAAAACAAGGGCATTAAAAGGCATTTTTCTGGTACGTAAGTGGATAAACAATACATTAAAGTCCAATTCTGTGTGATACCACATGCATCATCGAAAAAAACTCTCCTTTTTGTCTAGTTTTGGGCCGCCCGCGGTTTTTGCAAAAGGGTCCTAAATAGCCGTATTTGTCAGCATTGTGACGTCAAAACGAGCACGGTGACCCCCACTTTTTATTACTTTTTTATCATCTTCTTGACTTGTTACATCAGTGTAGCAAGTTTCATCTACAATCTATGTTACGTTCTTTTACTAGGGAATCACCTTAAGCAGCGCAGTTTTTGAGACACGTCAACAGGAAGCAAGCCTTTCTCTCTTTTATGTGCCTTGACGCTGCCAACTCTGCATTGCTAAGTACCTTTACTCTTGAAGAGACGATTTGCTTAAGAATTTGTTGAAAATTGCGGCTCAAGAGTGCAAAAAGTCCACTTCCGGTAAATGTGCGTCGCTCCAAAACGTCGCTGCTTAAACTTCCTATTATGAAGAAAAGCTCGGACAAGAGAAGTGTTTGGAAGAGAAGAAAATGCCCATCGCTCATCACTCCCCGCTCACCCTCTGCGATCGTTCCCATCTCGCGCTTATTGTTTCGTTGTTTCTCGCTTTCTTCTCTCGCTTAGCCTTGGGAAAACCTGAGGAGGAGGCGGGGAACTACCATTCCGGCATTTTTTCTCTGTGCGATAAAAGAAAAGACGAAAACTCAGAAGAAAAAATAAGATAAACTGAACGGTGGTGATACAGAATTTCAAATTTCCAGAAGCAGCAAAAACGCTTGAACACACGTTTGAAAATTCGTTGAAACAACAACAACAACCTTCATTTTTCGGTTTAATTTTAAGACCCTATCGGTCCAGTCCCTAGAATCGAACCCGCGACCCGTCCCACACTGCAGTCCAGCGCTCTACCGGCTAAGCTAGTCCCACCGCTTTCGGTCTGGGGTTATTGTATATGAAATGATCATGAGTACAATTGTGTAATTAGTATATACACACTCAGTGATCTTGGTGATTTAAGCCATCTGATTGGCTCGCTATCTCGGACTACAATAATCAACTCCTAGCGAGTGGATAATGTGTGAGCTCGGTGTTTTTCCCATTTTTTTAGAAAACGATCTTTTAAAAGTCGACGAAATCCTAGGGTGGAATTTTTTATAGGCAAGAAAAGACTTAAAAGGATTCAAAACGGCGTTTTTCGATTTAATGTAGCTGAGATTTGTGCTCGATGGCTTGTTTACAACTCCCGTTTTTTCGCTTAGAAGAAGCAGTTTCGTGAACTCAACGTTTCCTAACAAGAAAATTTGGCCAAAAAATCGAAGTTTATTTATGACAAATAAATTTGAAAGCAAATGTTTGCAGAAATTCTACGTTTCAAGTAAATAGGAGAAAGAATGTTACAGGAAGACGACGTCTTACCTTGAGCAACAGTGCCGCCATTTTCGTCAGCACTTCACGCGAAGAACGACACAACAAACCCTTTTGGCTATAAACTCGGCGAGTCAACAGAAAACAACAAAGCTCTACTTTTCTTCTCAGGTAAGGAAACAACTCAAACTTTTAACGGTTCCATTTAAGCCGAAGTGCATGATAAACTTGTGAATTGCTATGTTTGAAAATTCTGCAAAGATCTATTTTTAAACTTTCGCCTGATTTGATCCGTCTATCAAATCGTACTTTTTAATGGTTTCCTCTCTGATTTTGTTAAGATCACTTCGTGTGATCAATCGTGTGACCAATCATTAGTCGAGCCTGCTTCAGCAGAGCGAGACTCTAAAAATGCTGGCGTTTCTTTTTTCAAATTTTCTTTGTCGGTGGGCACTAATTAGGAGGCGATGTCCTAGGCGTTCCTAGCAGAGACCGTGGAAACTGGGGATAAGAATCGTGAAGACTTTCATTGTACACAAATGAGTCTCGTAATGAGCATGAGGCTTATTTTCGGCTATGACTGAAATGAGGCGTATAAGTTGATCACGTTTTTTGCTGTTTGGCAATGATGTAATTTTCCCCGATTCGGAAGCCCTTGTTTTTCTTGTAGTTATGCACGCGAATTAAAAAGTAAATACCTCGATGAGGAAATGTCATAGCGGGGAAATCCTGTTTTGTGATGTTTTGAGGCGTGACGTTTCTCAGAATATTGTCGCAATTACTGGAACCCTACGGTTAAATAGATTCATTTTGTTGCATGTATTTAATTAACAGTTTTTCGCAGTTGTTAAGATGTGAAGTCACGTTGCACTTTATAATACTTGATATATCCACGATTTAACCTTCGACTACTACTGGAAGCAACTTCAACTACCCGTCGTTAAATATTTGGAGTGTAAAATCCCTCAAAGAGTTCTTCTGACTGGAGCAATATCAAAATGAAAAGATTTTCGAAGGTCTCACACCGGTGTAAAATTTTTACGTTTTGAGTATTTAATTACATTATGACATATAACACTTGTTTTGTATTCAAAACGAAAAAGTAGCATAACAGCACCACAGCGCCTTTGACAACAAAACTTTTCGGCAAGCCCCATGGGCTCCAAGCAAGCGAGACTTACCCCTGCTAAGAGCGTTCTTGTTAGTTCAATCTCAGTCACTGAATAATGAGGGTCTGAAATGGGGGGGGGGGGGGGGGGTCCACTTGTCGGTTGTCGGTTAAAATTGAGTAATTTTGTCGGTAGTCGGTTAAAATTTCGATCTTTGTCGAAAGTCGGTTAAACTTTTCGATTTTCGTCGGTTGTCGGAAAATCTCAGTTAATAAGTAAAAACGCTTGTTAATTATTAATATTTTGTATGTATTTCACCGACTTTTCAAGACTTTGATCCCTAAGGAAAGAGTAAAACTTGCAAGATGCATCATTTGATTGCCCCTAAACCGTTCATTAACTCTTGTTTTTTATACAACATGATCGTTTATTTCATCATTGTTTGCGATTAAATGAATAATTAGTGATAAAATCACCCAAGCTTTTATTGTAAATGCGAACTTGCTTTCCCTGTCGACTACAGGGCACAGTAAAAGTAATTGATTGCCCCCGCAGGAATTTCGCCCAGAAGGCGAAATCCTGAGGAGGCACTCTAGTCACTCGCGCGTATATTAAGGAAAGTACTTACAGTTGAAATATACAGTCATACAGTCAATATAGAAAAACTCTCGATTTGCTTGAACAGGGGCCGCGAGGAATCGGTAGGTAATGATGACGTTTCTATTGTTTGCGCCCGCAAGTACGAAATAGTTAGGATGACGTAAAGACAGAACATCCCCAAGGGACCGCTTAGGTAGATTTTTTGACATTTATTGTGCAGTCATACTTCGTTACGAGTTATCAGTGACGTTCTGTGGAGCAGTTGTTTTGAAAGTTATGGATCAAAAGACACTCGTTAAGCGCAGATGAAGTTATAAGCTGCGTACTGTGTATATATAAACACTTGAAAAGTTTGCCAGACACGAGTTCACAAATCTTTGATCGGAAACCTTGCCAGACACTCTTTCCCTCTCTTTGACCGGACTAAGACTCTGTCCCAAACAAGCTTGCCTGCGTGCAGACGTCTCCTATTTCCTTTGTTGCACGCAAAGGAAATAGGAGACGTCTGCACGCAGGCAACAAACAAGCAAGACGAGTGAGCAACAGCCAGCTAGCTTATCACTGGAAGAACGATGGACGATTACAGAAATTCACCGACAACCAAATTCTTTGCTGACTTATTCCCTGCTCACAGATGTCCTTCCGCTATAAAGTTTGAAATGAGACTAGAATGCGCGAGCGTGAATTGATCAAACGTCCATTTCTTTTACTTTCCGGCAAATAAAATGAACTTAATGTAAAAAGTGGAAGTGAAATAGCGAAAAATTCAACTTCTAATTAAATCTTTTCTTATGGTTTAGAATAAACTATTCTCGAAACTGAGAATGTTTTGATCAAAGCTGTGTAAATCGAACTGGAACTGTGCATGGAACCTTACGTTTCCTGTATTTATCTCACCCTGCATTGTATGGAATATGTGTGAAAATCTCATGAATCGGTATATTTCAAAGAGCTACACAATTAACGAGCCAGAATACTATTGACCGACAACATACAGAGCGGGGGCAGATGTAGTGTCAACTATTACTAACATTACTAGTTAATTAATTACTGGACTCTAGCCTTTTGGATACTTAAATTATTTTTATTGAAAAACTGCAAGGGATGACAGGCTGCTCATATTTTGATTCTAACAAGCATGTCCTTTGCCATAATTTTCCTTTCTCATAGAAATAGCACTTTAGGTGTTTCTTTAAAATTTTGGCAAGGTAGTGGTTGGTTTTGTATGAGATTCCACTTTTTCATTAAAGCTTCTTTTTTATAGACACTAAGGGCTGGTATTGTGTCACGAAAGGCGATATTTCAGTCTTGTTCTTCCTGGTTGTTTTCAGTTTTTCAGGAGAGCTGCCTTCCTTTCTGTGAGTTTACTTCTAATAGCAATTTTTTTTCAAAATTATGTGGCTAGCCTCTGTCCATCAAGCGCTTTTGAAATCTAAAATACTTCCTCAGAGGAGTTTGTTCGTAGGACTCTCAAGGCTTCTCGTTTGCCAAACAGGCGCTTTAACAACTGGTGGGTGATAAGAGGTGAAAATGTATATACAGTAAGGTTTCCGTTCCAAATGCGTCTTTACGTCAAGGATAGCTTTTTCTCATTTTTTCGCCGAATGTTGTACCTTGGTATACAACCGTTTCTAAAAGGAATGTCTCATTTTCAGATATTTCGGCCGTGAATTTCATAGGAGGGCATGTAAGTTTACTTGTTCCGCGAAGAAAGCTACGATGTCTGGTTTACTTATGTCCCATAGGGCAAAAATGTCATTTATGTAGCGTTTTCAAACAGTTGGTTTAAAGACGGTTTTGCTTAAACTTTGTGTTTCAATATGTGCCATGAAAATGTTGGAAAGGAAACTGCTGTCTTTGTGCTCATCGCGGTAACGTGGGTTTGTACTGATAGTTCTTTACATTAAACGGGAAATAATTTTCTTTGAGGATTAATCTATGCAAAAAACTTTCGGTTTTTTCACCTTTGACTTTTCAATAAAATTTATAAAGTCGGTAGCATCTTTAAGGTGTGACTTTGTGATTTTGATATTGGCTGATGAGTCATAAATTTAAAGAGGTTACTTCCTCGAGCTAACGGTTAGATTAAATACAAAATGTTCTTTTTTCTGGAAACAAATATTGCTAATATCAGCCCATGCCGGTAGTCGGTTAATATTTTTCCTGTCGGTAGTCGGTAATTTTTTACTCATTTTGTCGGTAGTCAGTAATATTTTTCGCCCTTTGTCGCTAGTCGGTTAACCCCATTCACACCCTCAATAATGGCTTTAGGAATATTCACCTCAAAGCTTTCACCTCGATTTCAAAGAATAATTGTTAATTGTAACCAACTATGGTACAATATACAATATACGGTGATCTTGAGAAACCTTGCCCTTTTGTCCCCGTGTAAGGTAATCCAGATTCCGGAATTCACTGAGGAATTTGTAGCTTGTTGAATCCGGAATCCTGGGCTTTGGAATCCGTAATTCAGCTTAAGGAATCCGGATTCCCGCTAACGATTGGAAAATCCCAATACCATTGACAAACAAGTTAAACCGGAGTTCAGTACCTGGAATCCTGAATCAACAGTGTGGAATCCAGAATCCTATTCAAGACTGTCTTGGATTACTTTTCATGGGGCGACTCTTTTCATGGTCACTTACCTCTTTGCAAAAAGTGCTATGCTTTTGTGTTCTGTCTAAATAGCAACACTGGTTGGTGGTTCTGTGGAATGCCAACCTTTTTAACGAGGGAGAAACTATCACAGGGTAACCAACTTCGGGAGCTGTGGATCTCCTCACATGGAGACAGACCACCTGATTCCCTTTTATACCAAAAAACACTGTCATCTACAAGATAAAGAGAATGGAATAAAGGCGAAATTATTAGGAAAGGTGATTTTAGTTCATAGAACGGCCTTTCGCGTCTGCGCTTCTGATTTTATAGTGTGAACGCAACCAGCCGTGGCCTGCGAGCAAGCTCTCTCCATACAAGTAGGAAAGCTTGTTTCGACATGCGTATAGCAAAAGGCACTGTTTTTGCTCGCATGCCCCATCTAAACAATGAGCTGGAATCTTGCTGATGCCTAAAATAGACAGAGCACATGAAAATTATCTTACACCCGAAATTTGAGATGGAACGCATTTAAGGAAGAAATTTTATGGCACTTTGATTTTTCAACAAAGTAGTTTGATTTAATTGTATTGGCCGCCATGTTGGAGGGTATACTCTTGCCCTCCAACATGGCGGCCAAAACTACTTTTTGCTTATATCTTGCTAAGCGTTTGATAGTTATGCTCAGATGTGCTATAAACGTTACCACATCATCTTTTCAACATTTTTAAGTGCAAAATTTGTGTTCAGAAAGAGGTAATTCATAATTTTAAAAATCATATTTCGGTCACGTGACCATCTACGAACTTACTCATTTTAAGAAAATGGTGCGGGTTTGAAAAACCAAATCACTGTTATTTTGTTTAAGATATGACCCACCAATCGTTTTTCGAAAGTAAAATCATATAACTTTCATTTTCATAAAAACGATGTCACATGAACTCTCAGTGCAAATGGCCTATTCGAACTTGAAGAATGAGGTCATTGTTTGACAAGGTCCTCCAAAAGTCAGCTTCGGGACGTGACTGGTTAGCTTTTCTTTCGTGTTCTAAACAACCTAGATTTGTTGATCACCATTCAGAGGAAACTTTATGATAATAATATATTTTTCCTTTAAGTAATTTTCTATGTTCTTTTTCACCCTCTATTCAATCTTGAGCTATACTAGTTGTGTTAAAACACAACAATAATAATTATGAAAGCTCCGTCTCTGAACCAAGCCGATAGGGAAACAATAAAATTGAAATGGATCATCCGCAACTACAGAAGGAAAAAACTTTGCTCTGCACGCTTGGAAAGGGTGACTTATCAGAAAAATGACATGATAAGGCATCGACGATGATAACGACAACGTCAAAAAAAACACTGGCAACAGCACTGCACGTGCATCACACTTTTTTGACCTTTTTAGTACATTTGTTTGACGTTCAATGCACGACTTCCCAGTGCGACGTTTTGCGAAGGACGTGAACATCTATTTTTAACTAGGATAAAGTCCTTAAGGATTCAACTCCAGGAAAAAATGGCCTTCATGCGGGTCCAAATAGACGCCACAAAGTTTGAAGGGACGCAAATTCCTTTTTTAGCGACGTGTTCGTTGCCGTTGCTTAAGCTCTCTAAAAATGACAAAACTGAAAATCACTTACTTTAAAGAACTTCAGCAAACTTCATCAACTTCATTGAGCGATTTCTCGAGAAGAAATAGAATTTCTGGGCGAGATCAAAGCAACTACGAGCAAACAAATCTCGATTGAAGAACTAATTAAAATGTTTAATCATACTGGGTAGGTTTTGAATGATAAAAAACCCACAATTCACTATTACCCTTGATGGCTGTCATCTCTTGCGGTGAGGCTAATGATACGTTCGTCACAAAGAAACTTAAATTGGTTTAGAGCAATTTGAACGTCTGAACTTGCGCAAATTCAGTGGTAAACATCTAATTTCCGACGTGTAGAAAATTTGCAAAAACTACAGTTTTTTTAGAAAAAGTGTTTTGTACTTCAGTGTTGTTGAAGTTCTGATAATCAAAATCTGATAACCAAAACATTTCATAATAGACCGATCTTATTACTTACAAGGGCTTACTTAAACAGAGAACGTCCCTCCTCTGCGGAAATAATCGAACCTCCGTCTACTTCCTTGTGCTTTTAGAAGTGGTGTCATCAAACAAGGTCAGTCGTTTATAACTACTCCAGCATTAGGTTTTGTAATTTATGGGATCTAGACTCAACAAACCAGCTTGTTTTAATTAAGGGGGGATGTACTGTTTAGAAGATCTTTTTACGACTGGCGTTGGAGGGCAGTCGGCAAATAGATTCCTCGAGAATGTTCGAAAGTTAAATTGACCGCAAATGTTTCACTATAATTACAAATTGAAAAGCTTTAATAAATTCGTTCACCTTTGTAAAATTAGCAAATTCGGCTACGACTGAGGCAGAGACTTCCGGCTATCTGAGGTTGAGGGTTTCTCAGAAAAAAGATTTTTCAAAAATTAAAATTGACGCCAACTTTTAACAGTAGCGCTATTAAAGCACGATCAATGTAAGTATTGAAATAAGAGTTGACTTATTTCATGGATAATCTAAAGGGGGAAAGAAAGAAAACACACATAAAGAAAGCTAAATGCAAATTCACCTCACTTAATAAGATTCATGACGCCTTGGCCATAGGGAGTTAAACGGATTCCAAGGTGTCATCAGTTTTGTGAGCAGCAGGGACGATTTATCATTTATATTGATCTTTACAAATTTGCCGATAGCGCATTCAGCTCAAAGACTTGGCAAGCACGCACTACAAAGTCAACGCGAGAGAAATGAGAGCGTGTAGCAAAATAAAATTTTTGGCCTATTATTTTTCTGCAGAGGATTTGCCAAAATTGTCCACAAGAAACCTAGAAAATAGGTTTCCACTTTTGCACTTGGGTATTTCGTGAGCTCTTCGCTTAAACGCTTCTTATAATTATTAGTCCTGAGGCAACAATTATTTCAAACAAAAGTCTCAGCGAAGATAATCATAAGAACTCAAACTAACAACTATTGCCCATTTATTTTTAACACTAAAGAATATAATGAAAAGAAAAAAAGACCACAATTAATCTTGAGTCAGAAATGCGCGGAGTAAATCCAAATCTCATTTTGATCGAATTTTCGAATCTTTCTCGTCCAATGTGAATTGCGAGCGACAGTAACTGCGATTTTCCTACCTTTATTGGAGCAAACATCCGCCGTATCTTTTGGCCATACCCTTAATTCTTCATTACCCTGATACATTAAGACCAGTATACGTCTCACGCCTCGACTGCGACAGCTTTATTTTCCGCATCCAGAAAAACAACTTCGTTGATGACCAAAACACCACTGGATGTAACATAAACAAACCCTTAATAACTTTAAAAAGCTTTAAAACACCGAATTTATGCTGTATTTAGCTCAAGAAACAATGAAGCGCGTGTATATACTTCTTTTTACTTCTTAATACAAAGCAAATAGACAAGAAAAGAGGACTATTTTTATTAAATTTTTACATAAATGAATTCGCTATCCAACCAAGACAAGACGCCTGCTACTGCTATGCGTCCGGAATCCTCAAGCTTACGCGCGTGGTAGGTTGGGAAAGAGGTGGGCGCGCTTCGCATGTTACCCACACATCACTGCGCACAGGAACAACGCAGAGCCAATGTAATCAGCGCAGTAACCCCACTATTGCAACTTTCAGAATTTATCGATGCCTTTTTCCTTCACTATTTATTATTATTTTCAGACTATTTCTAATAGTTTAAAGTGATCTTTGTCAAACTGGGCCTTTTAGGTCTTCTGTGGTCCAATAAAAATCCCCGTTGGAGTTGAAAGCCCACTTAGATCAAACATCCGGTTTTTGAACAGTTGGCCCTATTACTAAAACTACGCTTGGTTCTATTTTCACATCGATATGTCAATTAAATAAACTTTACAATACATCATTTTTGTATTCCCTGAATAATCCTAGCAAGCTTGCAGTATAAGCTCATGCAGGAAAATCTTCACACTAGGAAACATATTGTTTAATAAAATGCCCCACATAAGCTTCGACCACAAGTTTCCAGAAATTTAGGGAGATTGAGTGCCAGCCTTTTAGCACTAAAATTTCTGGGACGTGCAAAATGAGCTATTATTGGTTTATGACTGTGAAACTAACGCAGCTTATTACCCCAGGCAGCTTTCTTCGACTATCCCAGAAATCCAGCCGCCAAAGTGGTGCCCAGTCTCCTACAAGTTTCTTGGAATGATAAATATTTCATTTTACAGTGGTGCCAAGTCAATCTAGGCCGTGTGTCCGTTGCTCGTTACCAGGACCTTATTAGAGGTTGCGCTCGTCCGAGAGAGTGGAAGAAAGCCTAGGATCTAGGCTCACCATATCCCCGATTTTCCTGTGGCAACTTTGTTTTAATTCAAACACTTCTACTGTCAAAAAAAAGGTAAATCAAGCCTCGCTTCCACTCAAACACCAGGTTACAAAGCAGGCAACGGTGACATTAACTATTGCTTTCACTGGTAACATATTTCTGGGAATAAAACAATTTTACATTTTCGAAAATATAAATATTCTTCTAGCCTTTATGAAAATCCTTGAATTCAAAATAAAATATGTATATAATATATTATAACTCTTCGTTGTTATTCTCTTTGTTATGGGTAAATAACGCGTGGTAAGGCCCCTAAAAAAACAAGATAACTGTTTCCTAGTCTCCAAACATAATAGGTTAGTTTCCTAACTAGCTTGTTCGCCTCTAGCCTGTGTAGTTGGCGGAATTGATTCTGAGGCTTGATAGTTTTTATAGGCGTATGCGAGTCGCACGGCTTCGCGGCTTCTCTGCCAACGATCCCGCCGATTACGCAGGCTAGTTCGCCTCTTATTGACTTACATGTCAGGGGCCGGTTGCTCGAAGCCTGGTTAGCGCTAACCGTTGGTTAAGAGGTATCAAAATGTAAAGGTTTCCATGGTCTTTAACGCTGGTTAGCACTAACCATGCTTCGAGCAACCCGGGCCAGATAAAAACCGTTCGAATCGCTAAGACGCTCCTACGTTTTCATCTACAGGCTCAAAGTTAAGTACTACATCACGGGTAAACATAACTTATTCTAGCGATTAAAGGTTAGCTGCACATTCCCTTGATAACCAGCTCCGAGTAAACACTATTGATGGGTCCGATCACGTGATATCTGGGAAGAAGGTCCCCTTCACTGTTACCGCTGTCCAAATTTTCCAGCAATGGCGAGGGCACTTCATCCTCTTCCTTCACTAATGACCTCATATCTACAACCTGGAAGACAGACAGTAACAGTGACAGTCTCCGGTTAGACTAATTTAAAGTTCGGCCTGTTATGAATCACGGTTACATTCAAACGAAGCTAAAGAAACGGACAAGCACCTATCAGAAAATTTTAAAGTAATATGTAAGAGGATTTCAAAGGTTTCACACCGTTTGAGATCGTGTGGCCTATCACCCACTCGGCAGTTTTACTTTGAAATTATGCCTCAATTTTGGCGGGATTTTCTGGAAATAAGCCAGTACTCGAGCAGCGGAAAAGCTTATTCTGAGGTGAGAAGTGGGAAGTGGGAAACGTAAAGTGGGAAATCGGGGAAGTTGGAAGTCGGAAGTTGGAAGCCCCTCTTCCGCTTTCGTATTCACTTCGCATTTTGCTCACTTGTTCAACTGAGTCACTTGTTTCAGAGCCCTCAATAAACGCAGTAGCGGTGGACAAATGAGCGGCAGAACTACCACCAAAATGAGTGAAACATAAAAATAACCACTCAAAATATAAAAAAGGTCTAATTAGTATAGGTAATAGCATGATCTGTAGTGATATTTGGCATAAACACCACGAGTGATATTTCACAGAAAATACAAAAGAAGGCACGTATGGAAAAACTTGAAGATTCAAACGGACTGAACTTGTGGGTTTTTGAATACTTGTTCAACGTTCATAAATGTTGTTTGTAACGTTTACTATAATGTTCAGGAAGTAATTTTATTGGACAAGAAGCTTCATTTTGTCATGTGCCAGTAATTTCTTCGCTAACGTTAAGTTCCACAATTCAGTGGCAATTTTGACCAAATGAACTAGACAGCCGTGAAACACAGCCCCTTCAATGAGCTTGAGACGTGAACACAAAATTCATTCGAGTTACCTTATGGAAGTGGCAGCCACAGTTCCCCAGGAGGAAGTCTTTGTACCTCGACACAGTCATGCTAAAAGTATCCACCGCTTGGTAGCCAAGCCTTTTAGCCGAATCAATAACCTCCTGGTTTCGTTCCGCTGTTCTCCTCTGACCTGTCTAAGATCATACGCGCCAGCGTGTTAACTAATGAACAGTAAACCGACTGCCGCTGATACATCTTGTCTATAAGCCTCATGGTTTCCTTTTGGGCTTCCTCGCCACTTTCATTTGCTTTTGTGTAACTGTCTTGTTTTATCGTTATTTGTGTTTTGTGGTAAATCAAATAAAGTTACAAAGTTATCTTCGTAAGGGGTTTTAGGAGGACTTATTAACCGAGGGGCTTATATCCGGGGGGAGCTAATAAATGGAATAGAAAGAGCGCCTCGAAACTAGCTATAGCAGAGGTGAACTAAAGACGTTTTGCGTGCATTTACTGGTTTTCGATTACGCTTCAAAACGTCATAATAAATCGAATGCGTTTCAATACACGGAAGTGTATATCACGTTGTGTGTGAGGGGGGGGGGGGGGGGGAGGGCACTTTATAAGAGGCAGTTTACCGACGGTAAAGGGCGACTAACATACATACAGTAAACAAGTAAATTCTATGTTGCAGTTTGTCTGTTCAGCAATAGATCACAGGTTTCGTAAAAATGTGCTAATAACACAAAATGATGTCACTGATATTCTCACCACATTTTGAAGTGTCTTTGTAATCTTTTACTGAAAATCGCCACGGCTAAATGGTATCTTTTTGTTATGTGCGAATGTACGATGACCATGATGAAAAACGGGAAACTTGCCTCGTTCGACTGAATTTTGCAGATGAAATCGAGGAAACGTGAACAATTAACATAAATATGAAGGAAAAGTAACATGGCCTCCACTTTAAAATAAGATGTATCAAGAGACAGTTCTTGGGGTTGCCTAAAGGCTTTCAGATTTTACTACAGTTATTTTGCTTACCAGGTCATATCGAGGAAGTCCAGGAACAGGCAAGTGAAATCCAGAACCTAGACTTTTCACTATCACTTTAATTCCATTTAAACCCAAGCTACGACAAAAACAAAGAAATAGACCATACTTTACTTTAGAAATCAAAGGAATTATCGGAGA
>NC_133209.1:4782107-4829607 GCF_958299795.1 Porites lutea
GCATACTGATCAGTGTCCAAAAACAATCAGAGGATTTGTAGATCGCTAGATCGGAGAATCTGTAGATCAATGGATCAGTATATCTGTAGATCGGTGGATCGCTAGATCTGTTGGCCAGAACCTCTTAAGAACTTCTAATTTGATAGGTTCTTGTTGGCCCGAGGCTCTATTGTTTCAGACTTGGGGTTCAATGTTACTTTTGTTTGGGTCAGGGCCACCCCGAAAAATCGGTGGATCTTTAGATCAATGGGTCAGTAGATCTGTAGATCGCTAGATCGGTGGATCTGTAGATCAATGGATCAGTAGATCTGTAGTTTGGTGAATCGCTACATCGCTAGTTCGGTGGGTCGCTAGATCGCTGGCTCTGTAATCTGTAGATCAATGGATCAATAGATCTGTAGTTTGGTGGATCGCTAGTTCGCTAGATCGCTGGTTCTGTAGATCAATAGATCAATAGATCTATAGTTTGGTCGCTCGCTAGATCGCTGGATCTGTAGTACAATGGATCAATAGAACTGTAATTTGGTGGATCACTACATAACTAGACCGGTGGATCGCTAGATCGCTGGATCTGTTGATCAATGGATCAATAGATCTGTAGTTTGGTGGATCGCTAGATCGCTGGATCTGTAGATCAATGGATCAATAGATCTGTAATTTGGTGGATCGCTAGATCAGTAGATCTGTAGATCGCTGGATCTGTAGATCAATGGATCAATAGATCTGTAGTCTGGTGGATCGCTAGATCGCTAGGTTGGCGGATCGCTAGATCGCTGGATCTGTAGTTTAATGGATCATTAGATCTGTAGATTGGTGGATCGCTAGATCGCTAGGTTGGCGGATCGCTAGATTAGCGGATCGCTAGATCGCTGGATCTGTAGATCAATGGATCAATACATCTGAAGTTTGGTGGATCACTAGATCGGTAGATCTGTAGATCGCTGGATCTGTAATTTTATAAATAGATAGATCTGTAGTTTGGTGGATCGCTAGATCGCTGGATCCGTAGATCAATGGAGCAATAGATCTGTAGTTTGGTGGATCGTTGGATCACTAGATCGGTGGATCCCTAGATCGCTGGATCTGTAAATTAATGGATCAATAGATCTGTAGTTTGGTTGATCGCTTGAACGCTAGAACGGTGGATCGCTAGATCACTGGATCTGTAGATCAATGGATTAAAAGATCTGTGGTTTGGTGGATCACTAGATCGGTAGATCTGTAGATCGCTGGATCTGTAGATCAATGGATCAATACATCTGTAATTTGGTGGATCACTAGATATCTAGATCAGTGGATCGCTATATCACTGGATCTGTAGATCAATGGACCAATAGATCTGTAGTTTGGTGGATCGCTAGATCAGTATATCTGTTGATCGCTGGATCTGTAGATCAATGGATCAATAGATCTGTAGTCTGGTGGATCGCTAGACCGCTACGTTGGCGGATCGCTAAATTGGCGGATCGCTAGATCGCTGGATCTGTAGATTAATGGATCAATAGATCTGAAGTTTGGTGGATCACTAGATCGGTAGGTCTGTAGGTCGCTGGATCTGTAGTTAAATGGATCAATAGATCTGTAGTTTGGTGGATCGCAAGATCGCTAGGTTGGTGGATCGCTAGATCGCTGGATCTGTAGATCAATGGATCACTAGATCTGAAGTTTGGTGGATCACTAAATCGCTAGATCGGTGAATCGCTAGATCGCTGGCTCTGTAGATAAATGGATCAATAGATCTGTAGTTTGGTGGATCGCTGGATCACTAGATCGGTGGATCAATAGATCGCTGGATCTGTAAATTAATGGATCAATAGATCTGTAGTTTGGTTCATCGCTAGAACGCTAGATCGCTGGATCGCTAGATCTCTGGATCTGTAGATCAATGGATCAATAGGTCTGTAATTTGGTGGATCACTAGATCTCTAGATCAGTGGATCGCTATATCGCTGGATCTGTAGATCAATGGATCAATAGATCTGTAGTTTGGTGCATCGCTAGATCGCTGGATCTGTAGGTCAATGAATCAATAGATCTGTAATTTGGTGGATCACTAGATCCCTAGACCGTTGGATCGCTAGATGGCTTGATCTGTAGATCAATGGATCAATAGATCTGTAGTTTGGTGGATCGCTAGATCGCTGGATCTTTAGATCAATGGATCAATAGATTTGTAGTTTTGTGGATCGCTAGATCGGTGGATCGGTAGATCGCTTGATCTGTAGATCAATGGATCAATAGATTTGTAGTTTGGTGGATCGCTAGATCAATAGATCTGTAGTTCGCTGGATCTGTAGATCAATGGATCAATAGATCTGTCGTCTGGTGGATCGCTAGATCGCTAGGTTGGCGGATCGCTAGATTGCTGGATCTGTAGATTAATGGATCAATAGATCTGAAGTTTGGTGGATCACTAGATCGGTAGATCTGTAGATCGCTGGATCTGTAGTTTAATGGATCAATAGATCTGTAGTTTGGTGGATCGCTAGATCGCGGGATCTGTAGATCAATGGATCAATAGATCTGAAGTTTGGTAGATCACTAGATCGCTAGATCGCTGGCTCTGTAGATAAATGGATCAATAGATGTGTAGTTTGGTGGATCGTTGGATCACTAAATCGGTGGATCGCTAGATCGCTGGATCTTTAAATTAATGGATCAATAGATCTGCAGTTTGGTTGATCGCTAGAACGCTAGAAAGGTGGATCGCTAGATCACTGGATCTGTACATCAATGGATCAATAGATCTGTAAATTGGGTGATCGCTAGAACGCTAGATCGGTGGATCGCTAGATCGCTGGATCTGTAGATTAATGGATCAACAGATCTGTAGTTTGGTGGATCACTAGAACGGTAGATCTGTAGAACGCTGGATCTGTAGTTTAATGGATCAATAGATCTGTAGTTTGGTGGATCGCTAGATCGCTAGGTTGGTGGATCGCTAGATCGCTGGAAGTGTAGATCAATGGATCAATAGACCTGAAGTTTTGTGGATCACTAGATCGCTAGATCGCTGGCTCTGTAGATAAATGGATCAATAGATCTGTAGTCTGGTGGATCGCTAGATCGCTAGAATGGCGGATTGCTAGATTGGAGCATCGCTAGACCGCTGGATCTGTACATTAATGGATCAATAGATCTGAAGTTTCGTGGATCATTAGATCGGTAGATCTGTAGATCGCTGGATCTGTAGTTTAATGGATTAATAGATCTGTAGTTTGGTGGATTGCTACCCTTACCAAACCATATGTATTTTGAAACTGATTTTAAAGTATTTAAAATGTATTTTCAGTATTTGAACACTATTTTCCTGTATTTTAATACTATTTGACAAAAAAATTTAAATTTTCGCCCCTGTTTGAAATATATCTTGAGTGTAGTTAAATTGTATTTCATGTAAAGGAAAACCTCTCTCATCAATTTACAATGTATTTTGTTTAATAAATATGATTAAAATAGAGTATTTAAAATGTATTTTGGGCATAGAACCACTAACACTGTTACAAACAGAGTTCAAATAAACTATTTGAAATATGTTTTAAGGGCTTTTATGCTGACTGTAATTAAGATACTTTTAAATAGGGTACTTTAACTCTGTTTTGAGTTGTATCTAAAATGTATTTTGAGACGCATCCACTCACAAAGTTACAAACATAGTTCAAATAGACTATTTGAAATATGTTTTAAGAGCCTAAATGCTGACCGTATTTTAAATCCTTTTAAATAGGGTACTTTAACACTGTTTTGAGTTGTATCTAAAATGTATTTTGAGACGCATCCACTGACAAAGTTACAAACAGAGTTCAAATAGACTATTTGAAATATGTTTTAAAACCTTAAGAACTGACCGCATTTTAAATACTTTTAAATAGGGTACTTAAACACTGTTTTGAGGTCTATTTGAATTGTATTTTGGGCACACAGCACTCTGACTATAAAAACAGATTATCCATAAACTATTTGAAGTCTGCTTAAAGTCATCAAATGCTTACCTTATTGTAAATACTTTAAAGTAGTGTACTGATAACTTATTATTACTAGGGTGCAATACTGTAATGTCTTTTGGGAGACTTATACTCAGACTATAAATAAAAGTAACAATTGCACAAAGTTAATTTTTAAGCCTTCATGGTGTCACGAACTCATAAATGACTCAAAACAAGCTGTCACATATTGTAGACCGGATTCTCCTCCCAACAAAGTTCGAAGCTGAGCGAAAAATTAAATCTAAATTAAATAAAAAAAAGAGAAGAAAATTAGGAATAGGTTTTAGCTTTGACTGACAACACGTAACTGTGACAGTGTTCCGATAAAAGATCTATCCGTTCCTCACTGTTCATTACCTGCAAGCTCTCTGCGAAAATCTCCGCGTAGATTTTAGCCGTGATTCAATTAATGCAGTTACGGGACTTTCCATAAGTTTTTTAAAAGAAACTTTAAAATCGCATTTTAATTTCATATAGAAATTTTTTCACAAACAGCCGAAGCCGCGGGCCGAGAACCGGATGCACGCGGTCAACAGAGGTTTATCTAAAATTAGCCCTTGAAATTACATAATAAATAAATTATCCAAGCTAAGATCTCACCTCATATATATTGCATCAAGAAACAAAGCTCAGATATGAAAAAACTCCGACATATGGTTATCTTTCTCTCATAGATTATTCCGCACATGCATGGCATATTATTTCTAAGATGTCACGCGCGACTGAAATCACGACTTCGCCCCGCGGTGATGTGACAAATGCACGTGATAAACAAACCGTCCTTTGTCCTTTGCTCATTTCAAATTATTGTACCGGCGGTTGCTGTGATGGCGGGTGCGCTTGATTTTACTGTTTGTGACGATCTTACAAAAGTATACATTTCAACTCTGCGGATTGGCTGAACACGTAGATGTTGCATTTATCACGGATCAAAAATGGGTATGACTCCTCAGCGACTGTTATGTACTTTGAAAGGATCTGGTTCAGTTTCTCTCCGAAGCACGCGGTCTTGTGCTGTCTTGTGTGTTAATCCAAGAGTCTTCTGTCATGTGAGTATTATACACAATATATGCATAACATGTTACTAAGACGCCATATGAGAAACAAATGAAGGGTAGTAAACATTTATATACTCCCGCCTGTACGGCAATTTTAGTTTTTACAGGATTCCATGCTCACTCAGCCTCGCTGTTCTCAGTCACTTGATGTCACGTCACCGACCTCTTTCATGCTCGTGTAAATTTTATGGTGTTATTCTTATGTTGTTCTTTATCAGCCAATAATTAAACGTTCAGGCGTAGCCTGCAAGCTTCTGATAATAATTGAGTAAAGCCGTGAATATAATAAAAAATGTAAGTTACATGTATGTAGATTATTATTTACCGGTAACGTAACGCAATACTCTTTTGAAGCGGAAGATCGATAGCCTGTGTACCGACCCCCTCCCCTCCGATTTTTATTGAGGGGAGGGGGTTTGTACACAGGCTAAAGATTGATTTCAGCATTTCTGAAAAATTCCATAAGAATTTCCCGAGAATTCGTAGGGAATTCAACGTAAAGTAATCGGCTAAGAGATAATTCCGGTGAAATCCTAACGTAGGACTGTGTGGAGAAATTTCGCAGAAGTAAATCTTGCTTTTTCAGAGTAATTTTAGACGGTTTTGTATTCATTTTATTTCATGAATTTAAATGGTATTTTCATCCTGTTTTTGTACTGTTTTTATGCTCTTTCGACCGATTTTTGTACTGTTTTCAGACAACTCTAAGGCTATTTTCTTACAATTTTATACTGTTTTTGCATTTTTGTATCCTATTTTTGATGTATTTTCACAATATACGCGTGCTATTGCTTTTCTTCCTCTGTGGTATTTTAATACTATTTTCAAAGTATTTTTATTGTATTTGCAAATACGATTATTTTACTAAATTTCGAAACCCATTAAAAAGCTTTTAAAATATATTTTGAAGCATAACATTTTAATAGCGTTTTAAACAGGTTAAAACACCTTTAAAATCAGTCGAAAAATATATTAAAAATATATTTTTGGACCTATTTTAAACCTGTTTTTTTCAAAATACGTTTAAAATTGCCATTAAAAATAGTTTTAAAATAGTATAGCAAATTAAAATATGTTTCTGAAACTGTTTTTATCCTGTTTTTATTCCGATTTATAAGATATTTAAAAACTATTTTAGACCTGTTTTGAACCTTGCAAAAGCCCTGGAATTTTTTATATATTTTAAACGAATTTAAAAATACATTTAAAATTCTTTTTTAATAGCGTTTTAAACAGGTTAAAACACCTTTAAAAGCAGTCGAAAAATACATTAAAAATACACTTTTCACCCTATTTAAAACCTATTTCACAAAACAGGTTAAAAACAGTTTTCAAAAATAGCTTAAAAATACATTCAAAACAGTGTTGGATTTGGTAAGGGTAGATCGCTAGGTTGGTGGAAGGCTAGATCGCTGGATCTGTAGATTAATGGATCAATAGATCTGAAGGTTGGTGGATCGCTAGATCGCTAGATCTGTAGATCAATGGATCAATAGATCTGAAGTTTGGTGAATCACTAGATCGCTAGATTGGTGGATCGCTAGATCGCTGGATCTGTAGATCAATAGATCAATAGATCTGTAATTTGGTGAATCACTAGATCTCTAGATCAGTGGATCGCTATATCGCTGGATCTGTAGATCAATGGATCAATAGATCTGAATTTTGGTGGATCACCAGATCGCTAGATTGGTGGATCGCTAGATCGCTGGCTCAGTAGATAAATGGATCAATAGATCTGTAGTTTGGTGGATCGCGTGATAGCTGGATCTGTAAATTAATGGATCAATAGATCTGTAGTTTGGTTCATCGCTAGAACGCTAAAACGGTGGATCACTAGATCACTGGATCTGTAGATCAATGGATCAATAGATCTGTAGTTTGGTTGATCGCTAGAACGCTAGATCAGTGGATCGCTAGATCGCTGGATCTGTAGATTAATGGATCAATAGATCTGTAGTTTGGTGGATCGCTAGATCGCTGGATCTGTAGATCAATGGATGAATAGATCTGTAGTTTGGTGGATCGCGTGATCGCTGGATCTGTAAATTAATGGATCAATAGATCTGTAGTTTGGTTCATCGCTAGAACGCTAAAACGGTGGATCACTAGATCACTGGATCTGTAGATCAATGGATCAATAGATCTGTAGTTTGGTTGATCGCTAGAACGCTAGATCAGTGGATCGCTAGATCGCTGGATCTGTAGATTAATGGATCAATAGATCTGTAGTTTGGTGGATCGCTAGATCGCTGGATCTGTAGATCAATGGATGAATAGATTTGTAGTTTTGTGGATCGCTAGATCGCTGGATCTGTAGATCAGTGGATCAATAGATATGTAATTTTGTGGATCACTAGATCTCTAGATCAGTGGATCGCTATATCGCTGGATCTGTAGATCAGTGGATCAATAGATCTGTAGTTTGGTGGATCGCTAGATCGCTACGTTGGTGGATCGCTAGATTGCTGGATCTGTAGATCAATGGATCATTAGATCTGTAGTTTGGTGGATCACTAGATTGCTAGATCGGTGGATCGCTAGATCGCTGGCTCTGTAGATAAATGGATCAATAGATCTGTAGTTTGGTGGATCGCTGGATCACTAGATCGTTGGATCGCTAGATCGCTAGATCGCTGGATCTGTAAATTAATGGATCAGTAGATCTGTAGTTTGGTTGATCGCTAGAACGCTAGAACGGTGGATCGCTAGATCACTGGATCTGTAGATCAGTGGATCAATAGATCTGTAGTTTGGTTGATCGGCTAGATCGGTGGATCACTAGATCGCTGGGTCTGTAGATCAATGGATCAATAGATTTGTAGTTTGGCGGATCGCTAGATCGGTATATATTTAGATCAATGGATCAGTAGCTCTATAGTTCGTTGGATCGCTGGATAGGTAGATCTGTAGATCGATGGATCGGTAGATCGGTGTATCTGTGGTAGATCGCTAGAGCGGTAGCCTCCCACGCAGGAGTTTTTAGAGGAGCTCGTTTTTCATCCCTCCCCAAAAACGCCTGCTCAACGGAAAACAACATTTCTTTCCCATTGTTTTATTTTCGTGGTAAGTGACCAATCAACAATTGTGCAATAAAGTGTTCACAGGCTAAACACGACTGAACGTGACCCTAGAGTTACCGTTTTCCTTCTTTTCTTTCCTTTGCTAAGGTCATGAAGTGCATGGAGTATTCTAAATTTTGACTAAATCTTATTTCTAACATTTATTAGAGGTCAGAAAGGTTTCCCAGTGTTTCATGCAGATCGAGTAATTAGGGGGATCGAGTAATCAGGGCAACCGAGAAACAATTCACGAGCCAACAAACCCAAGAGCCAGTGATCAGGGGAAGAGGAATTTTTTTGCCCCTTCCCCTCCACCCCGTGCCAGTCGAAATCAAGAACTTGCTTGCAGGCTGCCAACCCGGCTCCTTGTTTTTTCTTATCACGCTGCCTTCCCAATCCCCCAAGGATTCTTCAATCCGGTAATCCCGACCCAAAATTTCGTGCAATTCTGTAATCCCAAGGGTTACTTTTGGCATCCCACCTCCCGCGCATACTTTCATTCCCGAATGTCGCCCTGACTTTGCTTTACAATCCCGAATCCCGAACTTCAAATAAGGAAAATCTCGGATCCCGAAAAACCTATTGGGGACCCTCTAAGATCCCGGGGAGACTCCCATATAAAACTGACGGGGATGCTCGTCGGAAAATTCACATTGAATCTGTAAGGGAGACCAATGTGGGTGTGGCTTGAACTTGAACTGACCCCTAAGGGAGATTTCTGTATGGTTAGTGTCAGGGCAGTTTTTATGCACAGCAATAAGCGATACCTGAATGGGCAAATATAGTGACTTTCCATTCCAAATACCTAATTGAAACCAAAATATGCAATTTGCACGCCAAAGCAAGACGACGAGCATCTCCGTCACTTTCATAAGGGAGTCGCACCCCGGGTCTACAATACCTGATGATGCGTGCAGACTTGATGAGTGGAGTCCCTGTTAAATGCCCTCTCCATTTCCGATCGTCGTTTACGAAATACAAACAGACTGTATGTAGTCACTATGGAGGGTGAAGGATGGCGGGTATCAATTACAAAAATAGAAAACTTGTTCCAGCCAACACCGAGTGAATGGTTCGCTGATCTGAAAGAGACAGATTATCACTTGATTTCAAAGGCCAGGTGGCAGCGAAAATCATGAAAAAAGGGAGACGAAGAAAGAAATCCAACTACAGCAGCCCGCGATGAAGGCGTAGTGTCTGGGTGAGGGAAAGCTGTTTGTTTATGTCTGTAATGTCGGGACCGCCATATTTGATTTTATCGCTGATGAAGATTGGGGAAAGCAGAAATTACGACCCTTGAGGGAGGTGAGGAAGGCTTTAGGGGGAAAGAATGGGGCAAGGAAGGGGAAGAGGGAGATGGACAATTTTCTCTCCTCTGATCCACAGACGATCTAACTAAATTTAGGTCGACCCACATGAGAGTTTGGTTCGTCTCATGGAAAGTTGGACGTTTGGCCTAGGCCTTAGTGCCGATCAGACCGGTGTCCGCCCCTATTGAAGAGAGCTGGTCATGACTGTTAAACAAACTTTACTTACTTGCTGTTGTCATGTTTAGTGTTAACACGGATGTCGGATTGACATGTAGATGATTTGCCCCAAATCTTCAAAACCATGGTATCAAATGACACAGTTGCCTGATAGCTGAGCAAATCACTGCTAAATTGCGGTTGAAGTAGGACTGACGGCCGAGTATAGAACTCTCTTAATACCGGGACTACATCTGGCTCTAAAGATTACATAAAAGTAGGAGGAGCATGATCGTCTGATCGCAGTATGACATTACTGTGACTAACAGTACTATACATAAAATATTACAGAATAGTGTCACATCTTTACGTGATTTAGAGTAGATAAATGCATTGCAGATATAAAATTCAAAATTTTATTTTTCGCTTAGAAAAAATATTGTACACAAAGGTAAATCCGATGATAGAAATTTGACCTTCTTTCCCCTGTAGGAGAAAACGGCCAGAATTGCATAAATAATTTGTTGGCCGGGGGGGGCGTAATCCCCTATATAAGCCATATAGGTATGTGCCGCCCCAAAGTGTATGGTTTTTGCGCCGTTTTGGTCTGAAAACAGATATAGACTTTGATCATTTCGGTATGGAATCGGGTATGGTATCCAAGGGTACTACGGGAGTGTGCGAACGTATTTCTTGTTTCAATACCAAATGAGAAAGAAAGAAAGAGAAATAAACGAATTCGAAATGGATTTTTAGGAACTGTTTTTTGTTGCTGGTCCAACCTAAATAATGATGACAATTTCGTAAAGGCCAGGTCTGGGAATGAGTATGGATTGTAGAGGGCAGGTCTGAATACGGGTGTGAAAAGTGACATTTTTTAGCCTGAAATAGGGTCAGGATTAGGAGAACCGGGCTGCACACCCCACGAGGAATTCCCAGGAGTAACCTCCCCCCGAGCATTTTATGCCTGAGCGAAATTAACGTATTGAGAAATCTTACCATCATTGCAGTCATCTTCCTCCAATGAACCTATAATCAGATTATATCACAGAATCGTCACGGCAAAAAGATTAATATTCAAATGCGTTGGTGTCCACATGAAACGTGTAGAGTACGCACCCTAATTACCCAAGAACTGAGGCGCATGTGGGCTCCTTTTTCAAGCTGGGTATTCTTTTTGCTTAACATAAGACAACCTCGCACTGATTATCTGAAGAGAAGTTTTTTTTATACAGTGGAGCCAAGTTGTGGAACAGTGAAACTTACCCACAGAATTTCGACAAGCAACTTTCTTAAACGAGTTAAAGATAAAACTAAGTCGCCAATGTTTTAATTATACAGGGATGTGAATGCTACGCCCGCTGTGATTGGTCGTTCCCCATGATCTATTAGAGCACAGATACATGGATGACGTCATGGGAAACTTGTTTTCTTTGTTTTGTTCAAAATGGCGCGCGGTTTTGAAAATGTCTGTGAATTTATTTCCCATTAAAGCAAGTGAAAGCCTCCAAAACGTTTAGCAAAATAACGAAATGAATTCACTGTGACACACCTTTTGGCACTCCGGGATTTTCAAGTCTTCTATCTGATAAACTGACCCCTTCTTGCTGACTCCTTAAAGAAACCATGACGAGTTATGTTTTCTTTTACCTGGATAATGTGCCACCCATCATTTACTACCTCCAAAATCAGGCTCTAGAGAAATCCACAAGTTATGCCACACTTTATCGGATAAAACACCTGCCTCTATTTCTATACAACATAAGGAGTAGAGGGATATTTGATCCCTTTGCAACCTTCTATCGAAACGGCTGAAAAAATGCTGTTTAACGATCACAGATTTGTTCATGACAAAAAATGTCGGAAGGAGGATAAGAATGTTTGAACATGGAAAACCAAATGTAAATGCAAAGTTCAGAGAGACGGATAAATAGTCAAACAGGTTCCTCAAACGCGACGCTAGACAAAAAAGTTTCATCTTTTAGAGGGGCCTTAAAAATGATGAAGAGAATGATATAACAACTTCAACGCAATTCACCTACCATGTCTTTGTAGATGTCTGTGTTACAAAAAAAGTTAAAATATCATGTACATCAGGTGTTGACGTATGTCTATTGTGCAGTTCAACCCCAGTCTCAACTAATTCTGACATCAGGGCTTTGTATTTAAGGCCATCTACGGTGGGGTAAAGCTGTGAAAGGGGAAAAAGAGGAAGTTTTGTGATACTGTTTAATTCTCATAAATGTAGCATTTACATCTCCCTGAGTGCCCTGCTGGTAGTAGAGAGGTTAAGCACCACGTTTACGTCAAATGGCAAACGCGAATTTGTACCACGTGACCAAGCCTTCCCTTTCATTGTTGTTTACTATTCATTATTTCTTAATCTACACAGAAATTAGTAGTTTCACGCAATCTTTATCCATAAGAGTTGCTTTGAGCTGTTTTTAGCTGCTCATTTTCTATTTTAAAAAATTCTCAACTTGAATTTGCCGTATACGTGAAGCTTAAACTCTCTATTGAAGAGGAGGAGGAACGAGGGAATTAATGAGCGTGAGGAATCCCTCTTTCCTCGCGTGCCCTGCATTATCCTTGCGCGCCAAATCCCCTTAGCAATCGTCACTACACTTTGTTATGCTACAGAAGAACTAACGCGGGTGATCGCATTAACGGTTTTTTTTAGTAAGGAAATGTATGGTCGTTTTGCTGGGTCGAAAAAAAGTGGCCGAAATAACGAGGTAACCGTATTACTGAGGTGGCCGTACCGCGGGGTTCCACAGTAGGTGGCTCGGGGGCTAACTGGAGCATCATTTTTAACCTCCCAAGCAGACGTTCTTTTGTCTCGTCATGCAATCCTCCCCAACGCGCGATGAAACTTTACGATCGCGACTAGTCTCATTGTTTGTTATTGTTACGAATTCACTTATTTTTTGGCAACATACCCGTTTAAAGTTCCTGATATGAAGTTCTTCTTGTTTAGTTTGTAGTAAATACTCCAGGAAGTCATCTGTCAAGCACTTCTTCTTTGATTGATTACACTGGCTGTTCTTTAATGACAATTTAATATTAATCAACTTCTACATCACAGTAATGCTTTCACTCTGGAAGTGGAAGGGTTACGGGTTGTCCAGTACAGAGAAACGGTATCCGGTCACCTCGCCAGAAAACGATCTCGCTACCAACGAAATCCCCACTACGAATAGAACTTAGCTTTATTGTTCTCAAGAATACTCAACAAATGAAATGACGTTTATGAAAAGAAATCCGTTCTTAACCGTTACTTTATTATATTGCAAAGAAATGACAGGTGGTTGTAAAACTTTACTGCCAGTTTATTTTGAAAATCTCTCAAATGTCAAAGTTTACATTCACCGAGCCTGTTACCGGTATTTTAAGCACAAAGAGCATGAGAAGTTCGACCCAAGGATCGTCAGTTAGCATCGACAGATCAGTGTTTGGGTCAACTTAAAATTCGAACAAGTTTCACGACGAAGTAAACATTTTGAGTAAGTAGTCCTAGGAATTAAACTGTGCTAATTATTCCAGAGTTAATCACTGGTTGCGAAACAATTTCGTTGCTGGCGAGATGACCGAAAACCACAGCTTCCTGGACATTCACCCAGGACTAACAGTTTTCTTTGTCTCCTTTTTGTCTGATATAAATACGGACAAAAGACCAGGCAGTTGATGTGACCCAAGGGAACAACCCCCCTCCCCCTGCCTTGCGCAAGTTGAAGACACCGCCAGAGGAGGAACAAGGCACTGAAATAATGAATATATGAAAATCATATAAAGGAACTGCGGGGGTGAAGAATTAAATGAAATACGATCATCTCCGTTATACTTGCTTGTTAATCAGAATTTTGGAAATTATGATTTCGTCCAATTTTGAGTTCGGCCCAAATGTAAATTTGGTGCGTCTTACGTGGCCAGAAAAACGTTTAGGATATCACCTTTTAAAAAATGCTACAAGCTGGCTTAATAGTTACTTAAGTTACCTTGAGTATTTGTCTTTGCTTTAAGAGTTGTAAAGTCTGATAAGTCTCCTGCGACAAGGCATGACTTGAAGAAAGGTTAAATAGTACATTGACAGTGTCTTGAATTGTTCTAGGAGAGATCTCGCCAAACGCAGCATCTTTAACCTATTCAAAGAAAATTGATTGAGATTAAACAAAATTTTGAAAGCAGGTTCATTAACCTCATACACCTTTTGGTGGTTATAGCTTTTCTGGAAGCTAATCACTTTGTTATCGAGTTGCGTTGAATAACAAAGAAATTTTGTGAATAGGTACTAGTAGAAACGCAATGTAAAAATATGTCTGTTGGGCACTTACGATTTAATCGACTTACTAAGCCATATAAGCATGAAACGTAACGGTGACTAGCGTTGAAGAAAAAATGAAGCGTGACTTCTTGAATAAAAAAAATAATTTTTTTTCGACGCAACAGGTCACACTTTACCTTCATGTTACGTAGCACGCCGATGAATAGAATTACCCCAACTTTGTAAAATTTCTCTTGAACAGAAAAAAACTGATAAAATGAGAAACAACGACTAAAGAGTAATAGACTCTTCTTGTTGCGAAGTGAATCATACACTATTTTGTATCTGGCCTTCAGAATATTTTTCGTTTTTCTTATTAACAGACATTACAGACACGACATGACTGCATGGCGTTATAGTTTCCAAACACGAAAAAAAAAACAGAATGAAGTAAATAGCAGTAGTGTAACAATCCTTACCTCTAAAATGACGGGTTCAAGCGTAGAGGTGAATGAAAAACTGACTTCAAGGGGCTGGAAACAACGCTTACACCTGAAATATGAAAACGAAATAGTCCACCGCCAGTGATATTCCACATTACACAGCCAGTAGATATTGACTAGTATTTGTGTCCAGGCTGTGCAGGGTTAACACAAAAACCAATCATATTAATCATAATCATAACCATTACAATTTCCTCAAATTTGATTGGTGCATTAACTGCTTTATTTTTCACTAATCATTGTATACGGTGGCTGTAATCGGACAGTTGCATTAGCCAATCAAATTAAGCGCACTCAGCTAAATCCACCAATCACAGAAGTTATCACAATAACCTTAGCAACAACCACCTACCCTACTAAACTGGGGATTTTCCAAAATGGACAAATTTGTAACACTAGGTCTCCGCCAGTGATATTTTCCCTAATTTTGGACCTTTGGTATTCAAATACTCTTTCACTAAAAAAGAATGCATTTATTTTCTCGGAAATTGTAACGGTTATGATATTGGTAACAGGACTTCGTTTGTTCCCATTCGGTCTGTTATCATCCTCGTACTTAAATGGACTCCATCAACTCGTATGATTACAGACCGAATTGGAGTCCACTCAGTCTAGATAATGCTAATACGACTGAGTGGAGTCCGATTTGTTCTGTAATCGTACGATTGATTCACAGTCACAGTCACAGTCACAGTCACAGTAGCAGTCACAGTCAGTCACAGTCAGACACAGTCACAGTCACAGTGATAGTCATAGTCACAGTCACTGACACAGTCACAGTCAGTCAGGGTCACAGTCACAGTCAAAGTAGCAGTCGCGGTCACAGTCAGTCGCAGTCACATAATGTAATGATTTACGTACCAATTCGTTATCAAATCATGTTGATGACACTTGATTGACTGTAGTAATCATTGCATTGCATTATCATTGATATAAATTGTAACTTTATGTTAAAGCTTCTGCAATACTGTAACTACATAATTATAGTCACACAAATAAAGTTTACGATGTTGTTGGCACAGTCACAGTCATAGTCACAATCACAGTCATAGTCATAGTCATAGTCACAGTCACAGTCACAGTCACAGTCACAGTCACAGTCACAGTCATTGTAGTCATAGTAATACTACACTCTTAAACCAAAACTAGTTTGACCACTTAAGTTTTGAGCTTTCCAATAGAAACGATTTGAGTGTTGTGGTTCCAGTTTAACTAACAGTCATTCAAGACTATTGCACACAATGCATACCGAAAGCTTTGTTTCCCCGCTGTCAGATTAGTAACGTAAATTAACAGCGATGGTTCCAATAACAGCAGCATTGTCACCAGAAGTTCATCCATCCGCTCTATTGCTTGGTTGGCTTTGTCTTTGCCGAAGTAATTTTCCAAGTGCCGCAAAAATTTTTCAAGGGTCCACTTCTTGAAGGTATCCTGAGTAAATTAAAAACAGTACGCAATCAGTGGCGGATCCAGGGGAGGGGCCCGGGGAGGCCGCCCCCCCCCCCCTTATTTTTAGACCAAACTTAGGCCCGAAGGCCCGAAAAATATTTTTGAGACCCCCCCTCCCACTTATCTCAGGGTCTGGATGACCGTGCCCCCCTTATCTGAAGGTCTGGAACCGCCGCTGCGCAATACTTAGCCCGCGAAAACAGCCGTCTCGCCTCGGTCCTCGATCGCTTCTGGGGACGTTTCGCAGGGAGAGACGTCTGCGCCTCAGCGACAGCAATTCAACAGTGATGACGTAAAATCTGTCCAGAATCTGGTCAGGAGCTGTGATTGGTCGACGTGGTAGTTATATTGTTTTAGCTGTTGTTTCCGAACGACAGACAAAAGACAAACCGCCACAAATGTGAAATGTAACCGCGATAAGTTTACTACAAAAGAGTCAATATTCGTGGAATATATTCTTCTTTATTGGAGGAAACATTTGCGTTTTGCTTGTTCACAGAAAAACACAAAACTTTACCATAATCGTCCAGGATAAACAAAAAATCGAACAAATTTACACTAAGAACCTCGCGACTACCGGATATATTATGTAAACATTGATCTAAGTCATCAGTAAGGAATTCCTGTTGCTGACGCGCAGACGTCTCTCCTGGTGCAACGTCCCTAGCGCCGAGAAGCAAGGAGAGACGGCTGTTTTCACATGCTGGAGAACTAATCCTCGCGTTATTTTCTATTTGTAAACGTAATTGTATTTTTAAAGAGAGAAAAAGATTTACAGGTGAGGATTTGGATGTTTGTTCAAGAATAAGAAACTGCGTGACCGGTCAACATGAGCGGCAAGTGGAGCTTAAGATCGGTCAAGACGCCATTCTGGCCGGACACTGTCCTTTAACTGGCCGTTATTTGAAGTCCTGGTATCAAAAGTCATCTTGCCACTATGCGTCAGTAATGCACGTAAAAAATCATTCATGCAATGGTACAAACCTGCTGGTTACTTTGCAATAGTACATGTCCTTCTTCACGGTATCGGTAGACCCTGAGAGGTGATGCTGAAGTAACAAGTACATACACCTGTACTAAAACAGCTCTGCCTTCAATCTTTATAGCATCTTCTGGATATACTTGTATTACGGCTTTCAGTGGACCCTCTCTTTTGAGAAAACAAAAATAATAAAAATATACAAGATTTAAAAAATGTATTTTTGTTGAACAGCGTGTTTTACATTCCCTGCTGGAAATCTCTACGTGGTCTCGACTGAGTGTATTACGTGTAGGAACTGTTTGCTGGGAAAAAAAGTAGTGCATTTCTGCCCAGTCTTTTCAACAGGTCAGTGCAAGACCCTACCAAGGACTCCACCTCATGGACTGAAAAGAAATAGCAATTGCGGGCAACACCATCATTAGCGAAAGACAAACATTATCTTCATCTTTAACATCATATGTGAATGGTGTAAAGACCAAGGGGATGACAGAGTGGCTATTAATCTGCCATTTCCAAGTTCCAGGAGGTGCTGCCATATATAGGCCGAATGGGTATGTGCTGCCCTGAAGGGTATGGTTTTCAAGCGGTTTAGTCTAGAATGGGGTAACATTTCCCAGGAAACTGGTCACTTGGTTTAAGACTTTAATCTAGAGAGCGGAAACCGTGAAAATTGTGAGTTAAAGATAGGGCGGAGGAATTTGGGGAGTTTACTCCCGTATACGGTGGCAAAATTTAGCTGAACTAGCTCTGGTATAGTCTAAGGGTCCTAGGGTCTCAACGGCACCTCCCCAGCCACAATTTCTTAACTCCCATCCGGGCCAAGATCTAACCGAGGCTACACTGATGGGAGGTGATTTCTTCACCCGCGCCAACATCTAAATCCACATCTATGACGATTACTGGACCACCTTAATGCCACCCTTGCTTCCCCAGTACTTAAAAAACTTGAATCGAATATGGTTACTTAAGGCTAACGCCTTCATCGTCCATTGGAAAATGTTGATAAAGGGAAATATGATGATCTACAAATAACAAAGAACAACACAACATAAAGGAGACTGGTTATAAAGTAATAAAGAATAAACAACAGTACATTTTGCTATGAAAACTGTGAAAAGAACCCCATTTATCAAGTGGTGTTGCCTCTGGTCCAAGACTCTTCAGGGTAAACAACTGAGTACTTTTTTGTTTAAAATCCTGTAAAAACTTGTTCAACTGAGCTGGTAACACATAGCAATGTGAATACGGATACTTTGACTTCTTCTGAAGAGCTGCAATACAAAAAAAAAAAGACCATGACACACTTTGTTATTTGTGGTTATTATATAGAGGATATTACACGGTGGCGAGAAGATATGAATTTTATGTTCGAGTGGCAAGAACAATATCTCACGAGTGAGCGAAGCGAACGAGTGAGATATTGTTCTTGCCACGAGAACATAAAATTCATATCTTCGAGCCAACGTGTAATGTTATTTTTATTATATGGAGAAACCAATTCAACAAAAGCAAAAGGCGGGAATGGTGACGTCATTGAACGATACGACACTCACAAAGGTGACATACGGAAAATACGCCACTCCGGTCCCGGATGAAGTGGCGTATGGAATCTACGAGTGGTTTAGTTCCCAGTAAAACACTCTCCTCCATATAATAAATACTAATATGGTTTGAAATACAAGTCAACACTTCAAAATACCAACAGTACGGACCTTAAGTTAGGGTGGAGGACGGCAACCGGAAATAAAAGTTGCCCGATTTGGGGCTAATTTGCATATATCTCAGCCGTCCAACCTACGTCGACTGCACGTCGCGACGGTGAGAAAGCTGAGTGCGGCGGTGTCTCGAGAACGTGAGCTTTCTCTTCGTGTTTTTGTCTTCAAAATATCTTTATTTTAACAGAATACCGCTTTAATCTGTTTCTGAAATGTCTAGCTTACTTCAAATGATAAAGCTTTCTCAATTACTTATTATAACACCATTTTATAACGGAATATAGCACACAGAATTGTCCAAATGGTACAACTGCAAGATTAGAATCAGGGGCACCAAACGAGAATATAGTTCAAAACCACTTAAACAAAGCATTGTTACACGTATTTTAGTATTTAAACGGTAGATATAGGTATATTTTTATCCCCTGAAAATTTTTCATCTGTTCGGATTTCCTAGCTGAAAGTCTAGTGATCCGAAAATTATAGGGATCAAAACTTACCTTTTCGAAAATTTCAGCCAGAAAAAAGGCTCCCGGAAATTCTAGGTGACCTTTTAACGGGTAAAAATCCGTTAAAAATGGGCAATTATGTCATTTTTTAGATGTTCGAAAATCCTAGGAGAGGCAAGCAAGTAAGAAATTTTACAACCAATGTTCCGAAAATTCTAGATCTCAAATCGCCTTCCGAACAGATATTTTCCGAAAATTGTCGTTGGGTGCCCCTGTTAGAATTCCCAGCGATAAAATTATCACATTTAATATTCTCGCATCATGTGCACATTGGCTTCTACCCTTTTCTCTATTCAGGAAGTATCTAGTTCCTTTTTCTGCTTAAGTTATAGGCCAAAATGAAATTACGGGTTCATAGGTTCACTTATTCGACAAAATAAACCCCTTGACAGCAGGAAGAAGGAACTTGGCTGGTTTTTCGCGCGCATTGTCCATCGTATTAATTTGCTCTTATTTCAAGAATGTGGAGTGGACTAAAGTTCACGATTTTCACCTCGCTAAAGACATTCTTGTAAGTGAACCCTACCGCTTCAAGACCAGAACAGTGTAAGCTCGATTAACACTCTTTGTTAGTCTAAGAATTGTGGAGCGCGGGAAAATGTGGCAATACGTAGATCGCAAATAGGCCTAATGAAGCGACGAACATTCTCTTTCGAGTAACAAAGCGCTCAACTAGATGTCATTGTACAAGAGAACGAATTCCTCATCTAATATGACACCATCGTATCAAAGTAGATCAAAAACTCTCTCGGATCTCTTTCAGGGAACTCTTTCTCTCGAACCTTCAATAAAGTTAAAAGAAAGTCTTCGACCGTCACCTCTACTGAAACTTAACGTTTGTTTCTCTCGCCAAGGCAACGTCGTCCTTCCCCAAATAACCGTCCTCTATGTCCCGTCCACCTTAACTTAAGGTCGGTAGTGAAAACAACGACACCAGAGAAAACACTGACAAAAGCGAACACAGCGAAAACGGCGACAACAGTGACAACACTGACAAATGTCACAACAGTGAAAAAAGTTAGAACAGTGACAATAGTAAAATCAGTGCCACCAGTAGCAACAGCGACAACAGTGACAACAGCGACAACAATGACAACGGTAACAACAGTGAAAGAAGTGACGACGGCGACCACGCAGACCCCAGCGACAACAACGACAACAACAACAACGGTGACAATGGCAACAACGGCGACAACGGTGACAACAGTGAAAGCAGTGACAACGGCGACAACAGCAACAACAGCAACAATAACAAAAAAGTAAAAACAGCAACAACGGTGAAAACAGGGAAAAAAGTCAACAGGGTGACAACAATGACAACAGATACAACGGTGACAACGATGACAAAAGTGACAACAGCGACAACGGTGACAACAGTGACAATGGCCACAACGGCCACAACAACGAACACGGCGACAACGGTTACAACAGTTGACCGTCAACCGTTGTCACTGTTGTCACCATTGCGCTCTTCTCGCTGTTCTCTCCTTTGTCGCTGATGTCGTTGTTGTCGCCGTTGTCAACGTTGTCATTGTTGTCACCATTGTCATTGCTGTCACCGTTGAAACTATTGTCGCCGTTGTCGTTGTTTTCTTTGTTGTCACCGTTGTCGCCGTTGGCACCGTTGTCACTGTTTTCACTGTTGTCACCATTGAAACTATTGTCGCCATTGTCGTTGTTTTCTTTGTTGTCACCGTTGTCACCGTTGTCACCTTTGTCACTGTTGTCACTGTTGTCACTGTTGTCACCGTTGTCACTGTTGTCACTGTTGTCACTGTTATCACTGTTGTCACTGTTGTCACCGTTGTCACTGTTGTCACTGTTGTCACTGTGGTCACAGTTGTCACCGTCGTTACAGTTGTCACTGTTGTCACTGTTGTCACCGTTGTAACCGTTCTCACCGTTGTCACCGTTGTTACAGTTATCACTGTTGTCACCATTCTTACTGTTGTCACCGTTGTCACTCTTGTCACTATTGTCACCGTTGTCACAAACAACGGTGACAATGGTGACAACGGTGACAACAGTGACAACGGTGAAAACAGTGAGAACAGTGACAACAGTGAAAACAGTGACAACTGTGACAACAATGACAACAGGATCAACAGTAAAAACGGTGAGAACAGTGACAACGGTGACAACAGTGACAACTGTGACAACAGTGACAACGGTGAAAAAGTTGACAAAGGTAACAACAGTGACATTAGTGACAACGGTGACAATAGTGACAACAGTGAGAACAGTGAAAACAGTGACAACAGTGACAACTGTAACAACAGTGACATTGGCGACAACAGTGACAACAGTGACAAAGGTGACAACAGTGACAACAGTGACAACAGTGAGAATTGTGAAAACAGTGACAACGGTGACAACGTTGACAACGGTGACAACAGTGACAAAAGTGACAACAGTCAGAATGGTGACAACAGTGACAACGGTGACAACGTTGACAACGGTGACAACGGTGACAAGAGTAACAACAGTGACAACATTGACAACTGTGACAACAGTGACAACGGGGAGAACAGTGACAACGGTGACTATGGTGACAACGGTGACAACAGTGACCGCAGTGACAACAGTGACAACTGTGACCACACTGAAAACAGTGAAAACAGTGATATCGGTGGCAACAGTGACAACAGGGACAACGGTGACAACAGTTAAAACATTGACAACGGTGACAACAGTGAGAACAGTGACAACAGTGACAACTGTGACAACAATGACAACAGTGACAACAGTGAAAACGGTGAGAACAGTGACAACGGTCACAACAGTGACAACTGTCAAAACAGTGACAACGGTGACAATAGTGACAACAGTGACAACAGTGACAACTGTAACTACAGTGACATTGGTGACAACAGTGACAACAGTGACAAAGGTGACAACAGTGAAAACAGTAACAACAGTGAGAATTGTGACAACAGTGACAACGGTGACAACGTTGACAACGGTCACAACAGTGACAAAGGTGACAACAGTGACAACAGTGACAACAGTGAGAATGGTGACAACAGTGACAAAGGTGACAACGTTGACAACGGTGACAAAAGTGACAAGAGTGACAAGAGTGACAACTGTGACAACAGTGACAATGAGGAGAACAGTGACAACGGTGACACCAGTGAAAACTGTGACTATGGTGACAATGGTGACAACAGTGACAGCAGTGACAACAGTGACAACTGTGACAACAGTGACAACTGTGACCACACTGACAACAATGACAACAGTGACATCGGTGGCAACAGTGACAACAGGGACAACGGTGACAAAAGTGACCACATTGACAACAGTGAGAACAATGACAACAGTGACAACGGTAACCATGGTGACAACAGCGACAACGGTGACAACAGTGACAACAGTGAGAACAGTGAGAACAGTGACAAAGGTGCCAACAGTGACAACGGTAACAGCGGTGACAACCGTGACAATGGTGACAACAGTGAAAGTGATGACAACAGTGACAACACTGACAACTGTGACAACCGTACCAACGGTGACAAGGGTGACAACAGTGAAAAAAGTGACAACAGTGACAACTGTGACAACAGTGATAACGGTGACAACAGTGACAACGGTGACAACGGTGACAACAGTGACAACGTTGACAACGATACAAACGGTGACAGCGCTGACAACGGTGACAACTGTGACAACGGTGACAACAGTGACAACGGTGAAAACGGTGACAACAGTGACAACAGTGAGAACTGTGACAACAGTGACAACGGTGACAATGGTGACAACAGTGAGAACAGTGAGAACAGTGACAACAGTGACAACTGTAACAACAGTGACAACAGTGAGATTGGTGACAACGGTGACAAGAGGGAAACCAAGGACAACAGTGACAACAGTGACAACAGTGACAACACTGACAACGGTGACAACAGTGACAGCGGTGACAACGGTAAAAAAAAATGACAATGGTGACAGCGGTGACAACAGTGAGAACGGTGACAACGGTGAAAACGGTGAAAACGGTGACAACAGTGACAACGGTGAAAACTGTGACAACAGTGACAACAGTGACAACGGTGACAACAGTGACAACGGTGACAACAGTGACAACGGTGACAACGTTGACAACGATGTAAACAGTGACAACTGTAACAACAGTGACAACTGTGACAACAGTGACAAGTTACAAAAGTGACATCGGTGAAAACAGTAACAACAGTGACATCGGTGACAACAGTGACAACAGTGACAACGGTGAGAACGCTGACCAGTGACAACAAAAACAACGGTGACAACAGTGACAACGGTAAAAACAGTGAAAACGGTGACAACAGTGACAACTGTGACAACAGTGACAACGGTGACAACGGTGACAACAGTGACAACGGTGACAACAGTGACAATGGTGACAACAGTGACAACGGTGACAACAAGGACAACAGTGACAACGGTGACAAAAGTAACAACAGTGACAACAGTGTCAACGGTGACAACAGTGAAAACGGTGAGAACAGTGACAACGGTGACAACAGTGACAACTGTGACAACAGTGACAACGGTGAAAAAGTTGACAAAGGTAACAACAGTGACATTAGTGACAACGGTGACAATAGTGAAAACAGTGAGAACAGTGAAAACAGTGACAACTGTGACAACAGTGACAACTGTAACAACAGTGACATTGGTGACAACAGTGACATTAGTGACAACAGTGAGAATTGTGACAACAGTGACAACGGTGACAACGTTGACAACGGTGACAACAGTGACAACAGTGACAACAGTGACAAAGGTGACAACAGTGACAAAAGTGACAACAGTCAGAATGGTGACAACAGTGACAACCGTGACAACGTTGACAACGGTGACAACGGTGACAAGAGTAACAACAGTGACAACTGTGACAACAGTGACAACGGTGACACCAGTGAAAACTCTGACTATGGTGACAACGGTGACAACAGTGACAGCAGTGACAACAGTGACAACTGTGACAACACTGAGAACAGTGAAAACAGTGATATCGGTAGCAACAGTGACAACAGGGACAACGGTGACAACAGTTACAACATTGACAACGGTGACAACAGTGAGAACAGTGACAACAGTGACAACTGTGACAACAATGACAACAGTGACAACAGTGAAAACGGTGAGAACAGTGACAAAGGTGACAACAGTGACAACTGTGAAAACAGTGACAACGGTGACAACAGTGACAACAGTGACAACGGTGACAATAGTGACAACAGTGAAAACAGTGACAAGAGTGACAACTGTGACAACAGTGACAACTGTAACAACAGTGACATTGGTGAAAAGAGTGACCACAGTGACAAAGGTGACAACAGTGAAAACAGTAACAACAGTGAGAATTGTGACAACAGTGACAACGGTGACAACGTTGACAACGGTCACAACAGTGACAAAGGTGACAACAGTGACAACAGTGACAACAGTGAGAATGGTGACAACAGTGACAAAGGTGACAACGTTGACAAGGGTGACAACGGTGACAAGAGTGACAACAGTGACAACTGTGACAACAGTGACAATGAGGAGAACAGTGACAACGGTGACACCAGTGAAAACTGTGACTATGGTGACAACGGTGACAACAGTGACAGCAGTGACAACAGTGACAACTGTGACAACAGTGACAACTGTGACACACTGACAACAATGACAACAGTGACATCGGTTGCAACAGTGACAACAGGGACAACAGTGACAAAAGTGACCACATTGACAACGGTGAGAAAAGTGACAACAGTGACAACGGTAACCATGGTGACAACAGCGACAACGGTGACAACAGTGACAACAGTGAGAACCGTGACAAAGGTGACAACAGTGACAACGGTAACAGTGGTGACAACGGTGACAACGGTGACAATGGTGACAACAGTGACAGTGATGACAACAGTCACAACAAAGACAACAGTGACAACTGTGACAACCGTACCGAAGGTGACAAGGGTGACAACAGTGAAAAAAGTGACAACAGTGACAACTGTGACAACAGTGACAACGGTGACAACGGTGACAACAGTGACAACGGTGACAACGATAAAAACGGTGACAGCGGTGACAACGGTGAAAACTGTGACAAAGGTGACAACGGTGAAAACGGTGACAACAGTGACAACAGTGACAAGGGTGACAATGGTGACAACAGTGAGAACAGTGAGAACAGTGACAACTGTGACAACAGAGACAACTGTAACAACAGGGACAACAGTGACATTGGTGACAACGGTAACAAGAGGGAAACCAAGGACAACAGTGACAACAGTAACAACAGTGACAACAGTGACAACGGTGACAATACTGACAACGGTGACAACGGTGAAAACGGTGAAAAAAATGACAATGGTGACAGAAGTGACAACAATGACAGCGGTTTCAACAGTGAGAACGGTGACAACAGAGACAACGGTATAAAGGGTGACAACGGTGAAAACGGTGACAACAGTGACAACGGTGAAAACTGTGACAACAGTGACAACAGTGACAATGGTGACAACAGTGAAACAGTGACAAAAGAGACAACGGTGACACTGGTGAAAATGGTGAAAACAGCGACAACGGTGAAAACAGCGACAAAAGTGACAACTGTGACAACAGTGACAACAGTGACAACAGTGACAACGGTGACAACGTTGACAACGATGAAAACAGTGACAACTGTAACAACAGTGACAACTGTGACAACAGTGACAAGTTATATAAGTGATATCGGTGAAAACTGTGACAACAGTGACAACGGTGAGAACGCTGACCAGTGACAACAAAAACAACGGTGACAACAGTGACAACAGTAAGAACAGTGACAACGGTGACAACAGTGACAACTGTGACAAAGGTGACAACAATGACAAAAGTGACAACAGTCAGAATGGTGACAACAGTGACAACGGTGACAACGTTGACAACGGTGACAAGAGTAACAACAGTGACAACAGTGACAACTGTGACAACAGTGACAACAGGGAGAACAGTGACAACAGTGACACCAGTGAAAACTGTGACTATGGTGACAACGGTGACAACAGTGACAGCAGTGACAACAGTGACAACTGTGACCACACTGACAACAGTGAAAACAGTGATATCGGTGGCAACAGTGACAACAGGGACAACGGTGACAACAGTTACAACATTGACAACGGTTACAACAGTGAGAACAGTGACAACAGTGACAACTGTGACAACAATGACAACAGTGACAACAGTGAAAGCGGTGAGAAAAGTGACAACGGTCACAACAGTGACAACTGTCAAAACAGTGACAACGGTGACAATAGTGACAACAGTGACAACTGTGACAACAGTGACAACGGTGAAAAAGTTGACAAAGGTAACAACAGTGAAAACAGTGAGAACGGTGACAATAGTGACAACAGTGAGAACAGTGACAACAGTGACAACTGTGACAACAGTAACAACTGTAACAACAGTGACATTGGTGACAACAGTGACAACAGTAACAACAGTGAGAATTGTAAGAACAGTGACAACGGTGACAACGTTGACAACGGTCACAACAGTGACAAAGGTGACAACAGTAACAACAGTGACAACAGTGAGAATGGTGACAACAGTGACAACGGTGACAACGTTGACAACGGTGACAACGGTGACAAGAGTGACATCAGTGACAACTGTGACAACAGTGACAATGAGGAGAACAGTGACAACGGTGACACCAGTGAAAACTGTGACTATGGTGACAACGGTGACAACAGTGACAGCAGTGACAACAGTGACAACTGTGACAACAGTGACAACGGTGAAAAAGTTGACAAAGGTAACAACAGTGACAACAGTGACAATGGTGACAATAGTGACAACAGTGAGAACAGTGACAACAGTGACAACTGTGACAACAGTGACAACTGTAAAAATAGTGACATTGGTGACAACAGTGACAACAGTGAGAAAGGTGACAACAGTGACAACAGTAACAACAGTGAGAATTGTGACAACAGTGACAACAGTGACAACAGTGAGAATGATGACAACAGTGAAAACGGTGACAACGTTGACAACGGTGACAACGGTGACAAGAGTGACAATAGTGACAACTGTGACAACAGTGACAATGGGGAGAACAGTGACAACGGTGACACCGGTGAAAACTGTGACTATGGTGACAACGGTGACAACAGTGACAGCAGTGACAACAGTGACAATTGTGACAACAGTGACAACTGTGACCACACTGACAACAATGACAACAGTGACATCGGTGGGAACAGTGACAACAGGGACAACGGTGACAAAAGTGACCACATTGACAATGGTGAGAACAGTGACAACAGTGACAACGGTAACCATGGTGACAACAGCGACAACGGTGACAACAGTGAGAACAGTGAGAACAGTGACAGAGGTGACAACAGTGACAACGGTAACAGCGGTGACAACGGTGACAACCGTGACAATGGTGACAACAGTGACAGTGATGACAACAGTGACAACAGTGACAACTGTGACAACCGTACCAACGGTGACAAGGGTGACAACAGTGAAAAAAGTGACAACAGTGACAACGGTGACAACAGTGACAACGGTGCCAACAGTGACAACGGTGACAACGGTGACAACAGTGACAACTGTGACAACGATAAAAACAGTGAGAGCTGTGACAACGGTGACAACTGTGACAATGGTGACAACAGTGACAACGGTGAAAACGGTGACAACAGTGACAACAGTGAGAACTGTGACAACAGTGACAACGGTGACAATGGTGACAACAGTGAGAACAGTTAGAACAGTGACAACTGTGACAACAGTGACAACTGTAACAACAGTGACAACAGTGACATTGGTGACAACGGTGACAAGAGGGAAACCAAGGACAACAGTGACAACAGTGACAACGGTGACAACACTAACAATGGTGACAACGGTGACAACAGTGACAACAGTGACAACGGTGACAGCGGTGACAACGGTGAAAAAAATGATAATGGTGACAGAAGTGACAACAATGACAGCGGTGACAACAGTAAGAACGGTGACAACGGTGACAATGGTGAAAACGGTGACAACGGTGAAAAAGGTGAAAACGGTGACAACGGTGACAACAGTGAAAACGGTGACAACAGTGACAACGATGACACTGGTGAAAATGGTGACAACTGTGACAATGGTGAAAACAGCGACAAAAGTGACAACTGTGACAACAGCGACAACAGTGATAACGGTGACAACAGTGACAACTGTGACAACAGTGACAACAGTGACAACGGTGACAACGTTGACAACGATGAAAACAGTGACAACTGTAACAACAGTGACAACTGTGACAACAGTGACAAGTCACAAAAGTGATATCGGTGAAAACAGTGTCAACAGTGACAACGGTAAGAACAGTGACAACGGTGACAACAGTGACAACTGTGACAACAGTGACAACGGTGACAACGGTGACAACAGTGACAACAGTGACAACAGTGACAACGGTGACAACGGTGACAACAAGGACAACAGTGACAACGGTGACAAAAGTAACAACAGTGACAACAGTGTCAACGGTGACAACACTGAGAACAGTGACAACAGTGACAACGGTGACAACAGTGACAACAGTGACAACGGTGAAAGCGGTGACAACGGTGACAACTGTGACAACAGTGACAATAGTGACAACAGTGACAACAATGACAACAGTGAAAACAATGACAACAGTGACAACTGTGACAACGGTCACAACGGTGACAACGGCCACAACGGAGACAACAGTGACATTATTGAAAACTGTGAAAACAGTGACAACAGGAGCAATGGTGAAAACAGTGACAATAGTGACAACAGTGACAACGGTGACAACAGTGACAACTGTGACAACAGTGACAACAGTGACAACGGTGATAACGGTGAGAACAGTGACAACTGTGACAACAGTGACAACAGTGACAACTGTGACAACAGTGACAAGTAACAACAGTGATATCGGTGAAAACAGTGACAACAGTGACACCAGTTACAACAGTGAAAACAGTGACAACGGTGACAACGGTGACAACAGTGACAACGGTGACAACAGTGACAATAGTGACAACGGTAAGAACAGTGACAACGGTTACACCAGTGACAACTGTGACAACAGTTACTACGGTGAGAATGGTGACAACACTGACAACAGTGAGAACAGTGACAACTGTGAAAAGAGTGACATTTGTAACAACTGTGACAACAGTGACATTAGTGAGAACAGTGACAAAAGGGACAACGGTGACAACAAGGACAACAGTGACAAGGGTGACAACAGTGACAACCATGAAAACCGTGACTACGGTGACAACTGTGACAACGGTCACAATGGTGACAACGGTCACAACGGTGAAAACGGTGACAACAGTGACGACAGTGACAACAGTGACAACAGTGACAACGGTGACAACGGTGACAACGGTGACAATGGTGACAACAGTGACAACTGTGACAACAGTGACAAGTTACAACAGTGATATCGGTGAAAACAGTGATAACAGTGACATCGGTGACAACAGTGACAACAGTGACAACAGTGACAACGGTGACAACAGTGATAACGGTGACAACAGTGACAATGGTAAGAACAGTGATAACTGTGACAACAGTGACAACGGTGACAATGGTGACAACAGTGAGAACAGTGACAACTGTGACAACAGTGACAACTGTAACAACAGTGACAACAGTGACATTGGTGAAATCAGTGACCACAGTGACAACGGTGACAACAAGAATAACAGTGACAAAAGTGACAACACTGACAACACTGACAACTGTGACAACCATGACAACCGAGACTACGGTGAATACGGTGACAAAGGTGACAATGGTGACAACACTGCAACAGTGACAACGGTGACAACGGTGACAACAGTGACAACAGTGACAATGGTGATAAAAGTGACAACGGTGACAACAGGGACAACAGTGACAACGGTGAGAACAGTGACAACAGTGACAACTGTGAGCACAGTGACAACGGTGACAACGGTGACAACGGTGACAACAGTGACAACAGTGGCAACTGTGACAACAGTGACAACGGCGAGAACAGTGACAACAGTGACACCAGTGACAACTGTGACTATGGTGAAAACGGTGACAACAGTGACAGTAGTGACAACAGTGACAACTGTGCCAACAGTGACAACATTGACAACGGTGACAAGAGTGACAACAGTGACAACGGTGACCATGGTGACAACAGTGACAACGATACCAATAGTGACAACAGTGACAACAGTGAGAACGGTGACAAGAGTGACAACGGTGACAACAGTGACAATGGTGACAACGGTGACAACTGTGACAGCGGTGACAACAGTGACAATGATGACAACAGTGACAATGATGACAACAGTGACAACAATGACAACAGTGACAACAGTGACAACTGTGACAACTGTACCAACGGTGACAACGGTGACAACACTGAAAAAAGTGAAAAAAGTGACAAATGTGACAACAGTGACAACGGTGACAACAGTCACAACGGTGACAACAAGGACAACAGTGACAATGCTGACAACAGTGACAACAGTGACAACTGTGACAACCATGGCAACCGTGACTTCGGTGACAACGGTGACAATGGTGACAATGGTGACAATGGTGACAACAGTGACAACAGTGACAACAGTGACAACAGTGACAACGGTGACAACAGTGACAACAGTGACAACGGTGACAACGGTGACAACAGTGATAACATTGACAACAGTGACAACAGTGACAACGGTAACAACAGTGACAACTGTGACAACAGTGACAACGGTGACAACGGTGACGAAGGTGACAACAATGACAATGGTGACCATAGTGACAACAGTGACAACAGTGAGAACGGTGACAAGAGGGACAACGGTGACAAAAGTGACAACAGTGACAACGGTGACAGCGGTGACAACTGTGACAACGGTGACAAAAGTGACAATGATGACAACAGTGACAACAATGACAACAGTGACAACAGTGACAACTGTGCCAACTGTACGAACGGTGACAACAGTGAAAAAGGTGACAACAGTGACAACTGTGACAACAGTGACAACGGTGACAACAGTGACAATGATGACAACAGTGACAACAATGACAACAGTGACAACAGAGACAAAAGTGACAACAGTGACAACGGTGACAACTGTGAGAACGGTGACAACAGTGACAATGGTGAAAACATTGACAACAATGACAACAGTGACAAACAATGACAACAGTGACAACAGTGACAACTGTGACAACGGTCACAATGGTGACAACGGTCACAACGGTGAAAACGGTGACAACAGTGACGACAGTGACAACAGTGACAACGGTGACAACGGTGACAATGGTGACAACAGTGACAACTGTGACAACAGTGACAAGTTACAACAGTGATATCGGTGAAAACAGTGATAACAGTGACATCGGTGACAACAGTGACAACGGTGACAACGGTGACAACAGTGATAACGGTGACAACAGTGACAATGGTAAGAACAGTGATAACTGTGACAACAGTGACAACAGTGACAACGGTGACAATGGTGACAACAGTGAGAACAGTGACAACTGTGACAACAGTGACAACTGTAACAACAGTGACAACAGTGACATTGGTGAAATCAGTGACCACAGTGACAACGGTGACAACAAGAACAACAGTGACAAAAGTGACAACAGTGACAACACTGACAACTGTGACAACCATGACAACCGAGACTACGGTGAATACGGTGACAAAGGTGACAATGGTGACAACACTGCAACAGTGACAACGGTGACAACGGTGACAACGGTGACAACAGTGATAACGGTGACAACAGTGACAATGGTAAGAACAGTGATAACTGTGACAACAGTGACAACAGTGACAACGGTGACAATGGTGACAACAGTGAGAACAGTGACAACTGTGACAACAGTGACAACTGTAACAACAGTGACAACAGTGACATTGGTGAAATCAGTGACCACAGTGACAACGGTGACAACAAGAACAACAGTGACAAAAGTGACAACAGTGACAACACTGACAACTGTGACAACCATGACAACCGAGACTACGGTGAATACGGTGACAAAGGTGACAATGGTGACAACACTGCAACAGTGACAACGGTGACAACGGTGACAACAGTGACAATGGTGATAAAAGTGACAACGGTGACAACAGGGACAGCAGTGACAACGGTGAGAACAGTGACAACAGTGACAACTGTGAGCACAGTGACAACGGTGACAACGGTGACAACAGTGACAACAGTGGCAACTGTGACAACAGTGACAACGGCGAGAACAGTGACACCAGTGACAACTGTGACTATGGTGAAAACGGTGACAACAGTGACAGTAGTGACAACAGTGACAACTGTGCCAACAGTGACAACATTGACAACGGTGACAAGAGTGACAAGAGTGACAACGGTGACCATGGTGACAACAGTGACAACGATAACAATAGTGACAACAGTGACAACAGTGAGAACGGTGACAAGAGTGACAACGGTGACAACAGTGACAATGGTGACAACGGTGACAACTGTGACAGCGGTGACAACAGTGACAATGATGACAACAGTGACAATGATGACAACAGTGACAACAAGGACAACAGTGACAACAGTGACAACTGTGACAACCGTACCAACGGTGACAACGGTGACAACAGTGAAAAAAGTGAAAAAAGTGACAAATGTGACAACAGTGACAACGGTGACAACAGTCACAATGGTGACAACAAGGACAACAGTGACAATGCTGACAACAGTGACAACAGTGACAACTGTGACAACCATGGCAACCGTGACTTCGGTGACAACGGTGACAATGGTGACAATGGTGACAATGGTGACAACAGTGACAACAGTGACAACAGTGACAACGGTGACAACAGTGACAACAGTGACAACGGTGACAACGGTGACAACAGTGATAACGGTGACAACAGTGACAACAGTGACAACGGTAAGAACAGTGACAACTGTGACAACAGTGACAACGGTGACAATGGTGACAACAGTGACAACAGGGAGAAAAGTGACAACTGTGACACCAGTGACAACTGTAACGACAGTGACAACAGTGACATTGGTGAAAACAGTGACAACAGTGACAACGGTGACAACAAGGACAACAGTGACAAAAGTGACAACAGTCACAACACTGACAACTGTGACAACCATGACAACCGTGACTACGGTGACAACGGTGACAACGATGACAATAGTGACAATGGTGACAACAGTGACAACGGTGACAACAGTGACAACGGTGACAACGGTGAAAAAAGTGACAACGGTGACAACAGGGACAACAGTGACAACAGTGAGGACCGTGACAACAATGACAACAGTGACAACTGTGAGAACAGTGACAATGGTGACAACGGTGACAACAGTAACAACAGTGACAATAGTGACAACGGTGACAACGGTGACAATGGTGATAACAGTGACAACGATGACAACAGTGACAACAGTGACATCGGTGAGAACAGTGACAACGGTGACATCAGTGACAACTGTGACAACAGTGACAACGGTGACAACGGTGACAACAGTGACAACAGTTACAACTGTGACAACAGTGACAAGTGACAACAGTAATATCGGTGAAAACAGTGACAACGGTGACAACAGTTACAACACTGACAACGGTGACAACAGTGACAAGTGACAACAGTAATATCGGTGAAAACAGTGACAACAGTGACAACGGTGACAACAGTGACAACAGTGACAACGGTCACAGCAGTGACAACCGTGACAAACGTGACAACGGTGAAAAGGGTGACAACGGTGACAAGTGACAACAGTTATATCGGTGAAAACAGTGACAACAGTGACAACGGTCACAACAGTGACAACCGTGACAAACGTGACAACGGTGAAAAGGGTGACAACGGTGACAACAATGACAAGGGTGACAACAGTGACAACGGTGACAAGAGTGACAAAAGTGACAACGGTGATAACAGTGATAACAGTGACAACTGTGACAACCATGACAACTGTGACCACGGTGACAACAGTGAAAACGGTGACAACAGTGACAACAGTGACAACGGTGACAAAAGTGACAACTGTGACAACGGTGAAAACAGTGACATCAGTGACAACGGTGACAACAATGACAACAGTGACAACGGTGACAAAAGTGACAAGCGTGACAAACGTGACAACCATGACAACCGTGACCACAATGACAACGGTGAAAATGGTGATAACGGTGACAACAGTGACAACAGTGAAAACGGTGACAAAAGTGACAATGGTGACAACATTGACAACGGTGACAGCGGTGACAACGGTGACAGCGGTGACAACGGTGACAGCGGTGACAACCATGACAACCGTGACCACAATGACAACAGTGAAAACGGTGATAACGGTGACAACAGTGAAAACGGTGACAAAAGTGACAATGGTGACAACGGTGACAACAGTGACAATGTTTAAAACAGTGACAACAATGACAACAGTGACAACACTGACAACTGTGACAACGGTGACAACAGTGACAATGGTGACAAAAGTGACAACGGTGACAACAGTGACAACAGTGACAACAGTGACAACTGTGACAACGGTGACAACGGTGACAACGATGACAACGGTAACAAGGGTGACAACAGTGACAACAATGACAACACCGACAACTGCAAGAACAGTGACTACAGCGACAACGGCGCCAATATTGACAAGATTGACAACAGCAACAGTGACAACAGCGACAATAGTGAGAACAGTGACAAAAGTGACAACAAGGACAACAGTGACAACAAAGAGAACAAGGACAACATCAGGGACAACAGAGGAACCTAGACAACAGGGACAACAAGGACAGCAAGGACAAGATCAGGAGCAACAGGGACCACATGGAGAACAAGGACAACAAGAATAATATGGACAACAAGGACAACATCAGGGACTACAAGAACAACAATGACAACGTGGACAGCAGGGACAAGAAGAACAATAAAGACAATAAGGACAACAGGGACAACAAGGACAACAATGGCAACAGTTACAGTAAGGGCAACAGGGTTAACAACGACAACATCAGGGACAACAGGGACAACAAGGACAGCATAGGGACAACAGAGACAATAGAGACAACATGGACAACAGGAACAACAAGGACAACAAAGTTAACAAGGACAACATCAGGGACAACAGGGGAAACAGGGACAACATTACATAGGAAGAAAACAGGGTCAACATGGACAACAGGGTCAACAAGGACAACATGGACAACAGGGACAATAGGAACAACAACGACAACAGGGTTAACAAGGACAACATCAGGGACAAAGGGGACAAGGACAACATAGGGAGAACAGGGACAACATGGACAACAGGGACGACAAGGACAACATGGACAACAGGGACAATAGGAACAACAACGACAACACGGTTAACAAGGACAACATCAGGGACAAAGGGGACAACAAGGACAACAAGGTCAACAAGGACAGCAGGGACAATAGGGAGGAACAACAAGGACAACAGGGACAACAGTAACAACAACAGTGACAACTAGGACAACAAGGACAACATCAGGGACAACAGGGGAAACAGGGACAACATTGATATCAGGAGCAACATTTCAATTCAATTCAATTTAAATTTGTGACAACAGTTGCGTTTTGCAATAAATTATTGGAAGTCAGGATTTTGGCTTTTTCAAACATTGGTATTTAGGATTTTTGCTTTTTCCAAACATTGGACTTTTTCAAACATGATAATTCTGGATTTAGTCTTTCTGGAAACATTGGAGTTCTAAATTTTTGCTTTTCCAAACACTGGAATTCAGGATGTTTCGCTTTTTTCATAGATTAGGATTTAGGACTGTGGCTTTTTGTGAACAAAAGAATTCAGCATTTTTGCTTTTTCAAACATTGGAATTCACAGTTGTGGCTTTTCCAAACATTGGAGTTCTGCGTTTTGGGTTTTCCAAACATTGGAATTCTGGAATTTAGGCTTTTTGCAAATAACCGAATTCAGGATTTTGACTTTATAAAACATTGGAATTCAGGATTTTTCTATTTTCTTAACATTCAATTTCAGTATTTTGACTCTTCCAAACATTTGGAGTACTGGATTTTTTCCTTCCATACACTGGAATTCAGTTCCTGTTTTGGCTTTTCCAAATATTGGAATTCAGGATTGTGGCTTTCTTTAAACATTGGAATTCTGGATTTTGGCTTTTTCCAATGCAAACACTGGAATTGAAGATTTTTGTTTTCAGAACATTGGAATTCTCCATTTTGGCTGTCCCAGACATTGGAATTATGGATTTTGGATTTTGGAAACAGTGGAATCCAGGACTGTGGCTTTTCCAAACATTAAAATTCTTGAGTGTAATTTTATAAAAAGATTATCTAAATACCACTAAGAGTCCTTAAGATTGATGGGTAATTAAAATATTATCATGGTATCTAAACATTTTATGGAAATCTGGATGGGAGGAAGGTCTTGACCATGAGTAGTTTAGGAAATAAGGACAGAAGGTCAAAATGTCCTTCCTTCAGTTAAGTGGTGTGAATTTTTTCTGGAATAACCCATTTCAATATGTTCTGGGCAGCAAGCCCCTAGACCCTGGAGAGAAAGGGGGCAATTCCACAATCTGAATCTGTTTATGGAAAATGTTATTGAAACTCTTGATAGTCAAGGTAAAATAAATTGTCTACCTGATATTTGCCTGGATGCGGACATCAAGTAACAGAAGCCATCATTTCTAAGAAGATGCTTTTCAATGCCTGGTATAGGGGACACCTAAATTTAGATAACATAAACAAAGTTGAAGAAAGCTTATAAAATCGATAGCAAGGACAAACAACAGTGAGAATTTAAAAAAACTAATTGTCTTTGTAGGCAAGTAGGCGAAAAAAACAGCATCTCATCTTTGTCAACAGCATTGCATGTGCAATTACTAGTACATTTCCTTGACACCTGCTGCACGAGTCTGATAAGATATCTGCTGGCACAAGGCAGTATGGAGGACATGAACACATGACAACAATTTTTTTTCATTTTGAACTTGGATAGAGGACATAAAAATTCAACTCCAGCAAAATTTGCATACAGTCAAAAAATGGAGTGAGACCAAAATTAAAGAAATGTGATCTAGAGCTTTAAAGACTGCTAATTAATTTTTTAAGGGATACTTTTAATGCTGTTGTTGTTGGACCCAAATAATAAGAGTCATATTAAGGTCCAATGATGAGAGTTTGATGATCAGTGCATAGTTGGGCAGTTATGTCCAATAGTCTTTAGCCTTTAATTGACAGTGTCCTTCAACCTTTCTAATAGATCCAAAGGGGATATGTGTGGCAGGGAGTTCATTAGGCATCAGAAATAATTCTCCAGCAAATGTTTGATAGCCTACGACTATATTATATTCAGACGTGGAGCCTCTTTCAAAATATTCTCTTGTAACATTACACCTTTCTCCTGCTACTATATAGAATTCTTAATGAAAACCCTGGTGTGGTCTCTTATCTTTCACAGGGGTAGAGAACAATTTATTACAGGTCAACAGTGTATGGATTAGTTGCACTGCGAACAGTTGGAAAATCAAACAAAATAAATCCCAATAAATCTATCTTATTCTCACTTAATTTTGTGAGTTTTATGTTTTGCTTAAAATCGTGAGCCAAATTATTTCTTGAGTATTTAATTTTCATGATTTTTAGGGAAAGGTAGTTTTGGAAGTTTATGAAATTTCAAGATTTTTCTATTCTTTAATATATAAAGGTAACTTTGACCTCAGAACAGTAACAGAATTAATAATTTCAATGTTTAACAGCAAAAAGAGACAATTACAAACAAAACAAGCTAAAGATAACAAAGCATAAGGCTTTCAACAGTCTAAAATAGGTAAGAGCAAATATAGTTACAAATAGACTTTAAAGTTTGGACTGTGAGAGTGCTGCAGTGGAAGGCTGATGGACAAAAAAACAAAAAAAACTCCTAATCTTGAAACGGAGAAATGATGGAATAACTAATTATGCAACAGTTTGAATTTTGTTATTTTATGGATAAGAATATGTCTGGTATTAAATTTCACGATTTTAATCCTCGTAAGTACTAGATATTGCAAGTATTGAATTTCACAATGTTTCCCACAATCGCAAAATTTAATACCCACGAAATTCAATGAGAATGCAGTACTGACCTTAAATTCCTGAAGGTCAACATAATCCTTTGGAAAACAATGTGATGTATTACTTTTTCTTGTGTGTCTTCTAACACACCATAGGCTGCCCAAGCCGCTTGGTAGGGACTGTATCTCTGTACTGTCTTTCAAAAACACAACTTTGTATCCAAGTACATTTAATGCATCCGTCAAAGTTTTGACGTACTTCTCTTGAGAAAAGTTAAATAAATTGGCAAGAAAGATCTCTGGACTGGTCTGGTACTTCTTTTCAAGCTGATGAAAAATGAAGTTGCATTAATTTTAATAAGTCTGTATCGAAGTAGGGGGGAGTGCACGGTACTCCCTATGATGGCCTGTACAGGTAGGTTCTGCCCAAAAGGGGTATCTTTTTCAGGCTTTAGGTATGTGAAAGGGTAGGGATTTCACTAGTTGAGGTAGATAAAAGGGGAGGGAAATCTGTCATTTGGGTCTGTGAAAGGGCCCAAAAGGGCTAGCAGATGAATTTTACGGCTTTGTAAGGTTGAGAAAACATTCTATTTTTGTGACTAAATCCTATTTGAAAGAAAGTGCATTTACAGCAGTTAAAAGGGGTGCAAGGTTCTAAACAATTAAGGTATGTGAAAGGGGTGCCATTTGTCAAAAGAAGGTACATGAAAGGATAACCTTTTTCGTGGAAAATGGTGTATAAAAGGGTAAGGGGTTGGACCTTGGGGCGGAGCCTTCCGGTATAAACATTTGTTGGGTACCCCCCCTGGGGCCTGTATGTACAGTGTCATTGCAAAAAAATACAATTAATTAAAAATAAAAAAAAGTGTCTCCAAAGGGAGCCACATTTCACACCCTAAGAAATTTGCCCTTCAGTTGTCTCCCCTGCAAGATACTCAAAGATACGAGACAATCAACGCCCTTACATATTAGAGGACCAGCAAGCTATTGGTCGCAACTATACATGTAGAACTGGTTGTTTAAGAGAATGGGCCCTTGCATGCTAACCACCTTATAAACTTATTAACCCTTTAAGTGCCAATAGTGACCAAAAACAATTTTCTCCTAATAATATCCATACATTGTCAAGAGATAAAGATATGAGAATTAATAAAATGATCACCAAAGGGAAAATGCCATGATCTTTTATCAAATTCTCTCAAGTAATTCTTAAGAAAATCTATGGGGATCAGTTTGGAGAATTTGTATGTGGATATTGGGGCTTAAAGGGTTGAGGGCAGTCAGTTACAAGAGCTTTTAGTAAAAAAAACTTGGCACACGTGATTGTAGTTACATGTACTACTGGCTGTAACTAAAGCTGATCACTTAACGAGAGTGGTCACAAGATGAGTATTGAGTACATGTTCATGTACACGATTTTAAAAAAAGTTTATATACTGCATGCTCAAAAACCCTGACCAACTGTCATAAAATCAAAAAAATTTGATTTAATCCTTATTTATCTATTTCAAAAAATTCATGATAAATTATATGAATGTTCACAAAACAGGAAAATGTGTTATCCAAGAATAACTGGTTAAAAATATTATAAATGTTTGATAAATTAACCTTACTTTTGCATCTCTCAAATTGACATCACATTAAAGTTAAAAGCAAAGGACAAGACGAATTAATGGTTTGAAATTTTTTTTGACAAAAAATAATTGACAGAATTAAGCGTGTATGAATAAAAAACATTTTGCCTTACCATGAATTTCCCATTCATAGAGCTCTACGTGTATTTTGAAAACAAAAAAGCATTAAAAAGGTTTATGTTTAAAATAACATGAAACAAACCAGGGATAAAAAGACTGTTAATTTAATTTAAAAAGTTACATTCCACTGAAAGATGATTTTTTTCTCAGGAAGAAAAGACAGTGATCTATAATTAACAATCTCATCAAACTTTGATTACAATTTTTTACTTCAAATTGACAAACTTTAAAAAACACGACATATTATCTTACCAATCACAATATAATTTTAAACACTCAAATTTTTCAAGACTTTATTTGCACAAATCTTGAAACATGTCACAAAGTTCGTTTTCTCTTAAACTTCTAATTTTCTTTTATTCTTAGGATGCTCTTCACTAAGAAAAAGAAAGTAAGGACACTCCACAAGAAGCGGAGGCATCATTAAATACACCAGAGTGAAATTCTCGACCAGGCTGTTAGTGAGCAATTTCGAGTAAATCTTGAACAGCACTTAACACTTAAAATGAATGGCATATCGTAATGACGCAGTAGTGGTTTTATAAAAAATTCATTAATTTTTCTACCATCCTGGCGATCTCCAACGCACGTGTATCATGAAACGAGAGTATACAAATAGTTTTACTAGGCATATTTAATTTTAAATCTTTGTATACAAAAACAGCATTTACCTCTCGTAGCCTTTGAAGCAATTTTCCATCTTCATGAAAAATCTCAAGAGCTATATTTGACCTTCTTGTAACAAAATTAGGCGAATTATTAGGCCGGAGAGAAATCTCCCTTTCGGTTGCTGCAGACACCTCATTTTTAGAAATACGGCCTTGTACTTGGAAAATAACGTCTTCATCAGAGTATCGTATCTTGTTTCTTAAGGAGTCGTAGCCTTCCTTTGGAATTGTAGTATCACCCTGTAGTAGTCGACTTGCTATCCAGTAAGTCCAAAATATGGACAGTAATGTGATTACCGCCAAAAACAACAAGACTTGTTTTCTCGAGCAAATCTGCAGTAATCTCATTATTCGTTAACCTTTGTTCATATAATCCTTGAGTTTTAGCAGTTGAGTCGCCATCTCTTACACAACGTCCATACTTTTTCCAGCTAAAAACCCCCATTCGTCGAAAGATGATCACTTCACACGAACTGGGACGCAGTCATTTTCATCAGACCTTTGCCTTCTCTTGAGGCCGGCAACGTTTTCTGGAATCTCGAGATTTCTGTTGTCACCCAGAGACAGCTGCTTCAGTTTTGAGGTTTCTGGAGCTATATTTCGATGTTTGTATCCATTATCAAAGATCTCGCTGACCACTCATCTCCTAATCTTCAAAACCTGGAGAAACCGTCGGAGAAATCAGTAGGTACTTCATATATGGGGACATATTGTACCGACGTTACCTTTTTCACTAGAATCCGTTGTCTCATTGTTGATTACTTACTCAGTTCCCACCTTTTTAGACCTCACTCTTATTACTACGTGTTGTAACTTACTGTTATTACTTTGTTACCATATCACCTTGTTACCTTGTTACTCTGTTCCCCTCTCACCTTGTTACCGCGTTACCCTGTTACCTTGTTACCCTGTTACCCTGTTACCTTGATACTCTGTTACCACGTTACCCTGTTACCTTGTTTCCCTGTTAACTTGTTACCCTCTTACCTTGTTAGCCTGTATCTTTGTTACCCTGTTACCCTGTTACCTTGTTACCCTGTTACCTTGTTACCGCGTTACCGTGTTACGCTGATACCCTGTTACCCTGTCATCTTGTTACCCTGTTCCCGTTACCTTGATACTCTGTTACCCTGTTACTCTGTTACCTTGTTATCCTGTTACCCTGTTACCCTGTTACCTTGTTACGCTGATACCCTGCTACCCTGTTGCCTTGTTACTCTGTTACCCTGTTACCTTGTTACCCTGTTACTTTGATACTCTGTCACCCTGTTACCTTGTTACCCTGTTAAGTTGTTACCCTCTTACCTTGTTACCCTGTATCTTTGTTACCCTGTTCCCTTGTTATGCTGTTACCGTCTTACCCCGTTACCCTGTTTTCCTGTTACCCTGTTACCCCGTTACAGTGTTAACATGTTAAAATGTTACCCTGTTACCCTGTTACCTTGTTACCACTACCCTGTTACCTTGTTACTCTGTTACCCTGTTACCTTGGACCTTGTTACTCTGTTACTCTGTTTAGGAGGGTGAACCAAGTAGGGGACTACGTGTCCTATTGTTCTCTTCCCTGTACATTGTACGAATCTATAAATAAATAAAATAAATAAATAATAAATAAATAAATAAATACCCTGTTACCTTGATAAACTGTTCCCTTGTTACCCTGTTACTCTGTTACCCTGTTACCTCGTTACCCTCTTACCTTGTTACCCTGTTACCTCGTTACCCTGTTACCTTCGTTATCCTTGTTACCCTGTTACCATGATACCCCGTTACCTTGTTACCCTGTTACCCTTGTTACCCTGTTACCCTGTTACCCTGATACCCAGTTACCTTGTTACCCTGGTACCCTATTCGGTCGGTATAAAACATGGACTGCGGACTGCGGACCACGGACTGCGGACTGGGTATAAAATACGCACTAGGTATAAAATGAGGACTCCGGACTGAGTATAAAACACGGACTAGGTATAAAACGCGGACTAAGGACTATGTATATAAAAAAAGCTTTAGAATGGTAAAACTGAGAGAAATAGAAAGCGGACTAGCAAAAACAGTGGTCCCAGCTTTAACATTCCCTTGGCTGTTCACGTAGTCTATTCTTCCCACGGAGAAGGAAGGTTATGCCGGTACTCAAGGCAACCGAAATTAAACTCTGAATTTTATAAAAAGAAGGAGTTAGAAGAGATTTCAATTTGTAGTTTAAACCAATAAGAAGCACCGAATTAAATGAAATAGTATTGGTGTTAGTCAGATCAGTAAATTTCTTATCGGATGTCACAATTCCCTATGAGGACTGAATGAAGAACTCAGACGAGAAGGTCAATGTAGGGCATTCCGTGATACACAAAAGCATTATTTAGGGGGGAGGGATTACTCACATACTTGAATAATAACCGAAATGAGTTATCCAACGTTATTTATGATGACATGACTTACACCTTGCTCCTGATCCCCGGAGGGGGTACTACTGGGAATTCTTGTTGGGGGTGTGGTGCCCGGTTCTCCGAATCCTGACCTTACGCAGACCAAAAAATGTCATTTTCCACACCCGTTTTCAGACCAGATCTCTAAAATCCATACCCATTCTCGGACCTGGCCTAATTTAGCCTGTTCCAGGCTCTCAGATAGTTGGGGAGACTCCCCAGTTTTCGCCCGTTTTATTTTCGTATTCTCGCTGTCTCAGCGGACCCAACTATCTCGGAGCCTGGAACAGGTTAGGTCTAATTAGGCAGAAATTATGTCACCATTACCAAGTTAGAGCGGGAACAAAAAAATTATCCAAACGCATTTCGAATTCGTACATTTCTATTTCGTTCTTATTCATTTGGAATTGAAACGATAAATACGTCCATTCATGTTTGCTCCCGTAGTTCCCTCGAAAACCATACCCAATTCCAGACCACAATGGGCAAAGTGTTTTCAGACCAAAAAGGCCCCCAAACCCTACCCTTCCCTTATATAAAAGAGTACCCCACCTCATCCTGAACCTTTTCATGATTGTTAGAGACCGAGACAAGGTCTAAAAAATTGGTAATGAAAATAGAATTTTGATCCGGCTCACGATTCAGAGAACCGGGAGGCACACCTCCACCAAGAATTTATTAGGAGTATTTACAACTTTAACTCACGTGTCTTGCTATTTAGCGATCTTTTGATCTTATTTTTCCTTACCTAGAACCAGTTAGCACCGGTTTTACCAAAGTAGTCCGTTGTTCGTATTTTATACCCAGTCCGCAGTCCGCAGTCCGCGTTTCAAACCTAGTCTGTGTTTTACACCCAAGTCGGTATTTTATACCCAGTCCGCGGTCCGTAGTCCGCAGTCCGCAGTCCATGTTTTATACTCACCCGTACCCTGTTGCTTTGTTACGCTTATTACCTCTTGTTACCCCTTGTTACCCTTGTTACCTTTGTTACCCTTATAACCCCTTGTTACCCTTGTTACCCTTGTTACCCTTCTTACCCCTTGCTACCCATGTTACCCCTTGGTACCAATTGTTACCCTTGTTACCCCTTGTTACCCTTGTTACCCCTTGTTACCCCCTGTTACCCTTGTTACCCCTTGTTACCCTTGTTACCTCATGTTACTCCTTGTTACCCCTGTTACCGTTGTAACCCCTTGTTACAGTTGTTACCCTTGTTACCCCTTGTTACCCCGTAAACCCCTTGTTACCCCTCTTACCCCAGTTACCGCTTGTTACCCCTTGTTGCCCCTTGTTACCCCTTGTTACCCTTGTTACCCTTCTTACGCAGTGTTTCCTTTGCTACCCCTTGTTACCCTTGTTAACCTTGTTACCCCTTGTTACCCAGTGTTACCCTTGTTACCCTTGTTACCCCTTGTTACCCTTGTTACCCTTGTTACCCCTTGTTACCCTTGTTACCTCTTAATACCCCTGTTACCCTTGTTACCCTTGTTACTCCTTGTTACCCCTGTTACCCCTTGTTAACGTTGTTACCCCTTGTTACCCCGCTTACCCCTTGTTACCCCGCTTACCCCTTGTTACCCCTTGTTATCCTTTGTTACCCTTGTTACCCCTTGTAACCCTTGTTACCCCTTCTTGCCCTTGTTAACCATGTTACAGCTTGTTACCCTATGTTACCCCTGTTACCCTTGTTACCCTTGTTACCCCTTATTACCCTTGTTACCCCTTGTTACCCTTGTTACCCCTTGTTACCCTTGTTACCCCTTGTTACCCCTGTAACCCTTGTTACCCTTGTTACCACTTGTTACCCTTGTTACTTCTTCTTACCCTTTTTACCCCTTGTTACCCTTGTTACCCCTTGTTACCCTTGTTACCCTATGTTACCCCTGTTATCTCTGTTACCCTTGTTACCCTTGTTACCCCTTGTTACCTTTGTTACCCCTTGGTTACCCCCTGTTACCCTTGTTACCCCTTGTTACCCTTGTTACCCCTTGTTACCTTTGTTACCCCTTGGTTACCCCCTGTTACCCTTGTTACCCCTTGTTACCCTTGTAACCCCATGTTACCCCTTGTTACCCTTTGTTACCTTTGTTACCCTTTGTTTCCCCTTGTTATCCTTGTTACCCCTAGTTACCCCTTGTTACCCTTGTAACCCCTCGTTATTTTTGTTACCCCTTTTTACCCTGGTTACCCTTTTTACCTTTGTTATCGTTTGTTACCCTATAGAATTCTATTTTTTTTAAAAACGTAATTTAGATTTTAATTTAGATTTCCAATGTTTAGAAAAGCCCAAAGTTTAGAATTCCAATGTTTGGAATAAAACCAAAATTAAGAATTTTAATGGTTAGAAAAGACAAACTTTGGAATTCCAATGTTTAAAGCCATCCAAAATTTAGAATTTCAATGTTTGAAAAAAACTGAATTTAGAATTCCAATGTTTGGAAAAAGCCAAAATTCAGAATTCCAATGCTTGAAAACAGCCAAAATTTAGATTTTCAATCTTTTTAAAAAAGGATGAATTTAGAATTCTAATGTTAAGAAAACGCTAAAATTTACAACTGCAGTGTTTGGAAAAGGTTAAATTGAGAACTACAATGTCTGGAACAAAGTTTAGAATTGCAATATTTGGAAAAAGACAAAATTTAGAATTGTAATGTTAAAAAAAGAAAAACTTTTGAATTCCAATTTTTAGAAAAATCACAATATAGATTTCTAATGTTTGGTAAAGCCAAAGTTTAGAATTCCAGTGTTTGGAAAAAGCTAAAATTTAGAATTTCAATGTTTGAAAAGAGTCTGTGTTTAGAATTCCATTGTTTGGAAACGCCAAAGTTTAGAATTATGTTTAGAGAAAGCGCAAATTCAGAATTTGAATGTTTTGAAAAAGCTTAAATTTAAGAATACTAATGTTTAGAAAAGATTAAGTTTAGAATTCCAATGTTTAGAAAAAGCAAAGATTTAGAATTCCAATGTTTGGAAAAGCCAAAGTTTGGAATTGTAATGTTCCAAAACACTTAAAGTTTAGAATTTTAAAGTTTGGAAAAATCTACTTAATAAATAAGTGCAGCTTTATATTTCTCACCCAAAGCAAATAAAACGGAACTTTCACGATTGCATTGACATGAAATATAATTTAGATGTCATAACATAACATAACATATTTTATGTTATATAACAATTAACATAACATATGTTATATAACATAACATATTTTATGTTATATAACATGACATGGCATCTGTTATATGACATGACATAAAATATGTTATATAACATAACAAAACATATGTTATATAAAATAACATGTCACATGTTATATAACAGAACATATTTTATGTTATATAACATAACATATCATATATTATATAACATAACAAGACATATGATATATGACAACATAGAATAAAATGTTATATAACATAACATATGTTATATAACATAACGTAACATATGTTATATAACATACATGACACATGTTATATCACATAACATAACATATATTATATAACATGACATGATATATGTTATATAACATAACATAACATAACATATGTTATCTAACATTACATGTCACATGTTATATAACATAACAAATTTTACGTTATATAACATATGTTATATAACATCATATTTTATATATAACATGACATGTGTTATATAACATAATATAAAATAAGTTATGTAACATAATATATGTTATATAAAATAACATGTAACATGTTATATAACAGAACATATTTATGTTATATAACATAACATATTTTTGACATATGTTATATAACATAACATGACACATGTTATATGACATAACATGACACATGTTATATAACATAACATGACACGTGTCATATAAGATAACATGTCACATATTATATAACATAACATAACACATGTTCTATAACATAGCATAACATATGTTATATAACGTAACATAATATATGTTATATAACATAACATGTCACATGTTATATAACAAAACATATTTTATGTTATATAACATGACATGAGATATGTTATATAACATTACATGACACATGTTATATAACATAACATGACACATGTAATATAACATAACATAACATATGGTCGTTCAGTTGAAGTAGGGGAACTTTTTTTGACATTTCATTTCATATATTACGTTACATAACATATGTTACATAACATAACATGATTCATGTTATATAAGATAACATGTTACATGTTATATAACATAACACATGTTATATAACATAACATATGTTATATAACATGACATGACATATGTTATATAACATAACATGTCACATGTTATAATATAAAATGACGCATGTCATGTTGTATAACATATGTTATGTTATATAACATATGATATGTTATATAACATGACAGGACATATGATATATGACAGCATAACATGTTATATAACATAACGTAACATATGTTATATAACATACATGACACATGACGTATGTTATATAACATAATATAACATGTCACATGTTATATAACATAACATATTTTATGTTATTAAAATTTGAATAGTTGGATAATGCAATTCTTAACATTTTGATTGGCTTAGCTGTTATGGTATATGAGCTATTATACCATGCTCTCCAT